>NW_026533250.1:6440000-6467500 GCF_028296485.1 Oppia nitens
ATTAATTACAAAATTTTTGTTTTTGTTTAGTTGTTGTAAATTTTATTATTGAACAAAAAAATAAACAATTATTTAAATTAATTTTTTAAAAAAAAAGTTATAAAAATAAACATTTTTGTTATATTAAAAATTCATTATAAATTAAAAAAAATAATAATAAATTATCACTATCTATTAAAATTTCATATTTAATTTGTTTTACAAATTAAATAATATTTATTTATTTATTTAATTGTTGTACTGTACTTATCATATATTTATAAAAAAATATTTTTTTTTTAAATATATGATATTAGCCTAAATAAAAACAAATAAAAAAAATTGTTTGTTAAAAAAAATAAATAAATATGTATTTAACTACAGTATACATACATTTACTTAAATATATTATACATACAAATTAGATTTTCTTATAGTTTATTAAGAGATAATATTATAATATAATATATATATATATAAATAATAATAATTTTTTCACACATTCACAAAATCAATCGCCTAATTACATAACATCACTCAATTGGCACCAATTTATTGCCTCTCTCTCTCTCTCTCTCTCTCTCTCTCTCTCTCTCTCTCTCTCTCTCTCTCTCTCTCTCTCTCTCTCTCTCTCTCTCTCTCTATTTCAATATATATATATACAGTTAGTATAGTTATTATATTATTGATTATACTGTATATATACTGTAAATATATATATATATATAAAATGTTTTTATGTGACCCATTATCACACTCATCATCAATAAGTGTATATCAATATATAGTAAATATATATATATTTTAACTTAAAATATATTTATTTATTTATTTTTTTGAAAAATTTTAAATCTTAAACTCAAAAATTATTATTATTATTATTATTAATATTTTTAATATCTATTTCTAAAAATAAAGTTTTTTTTATGTATTTTTCTATTTGTTTGTTCGTTTTGTTTGTTTAATATAGAGATATAAAATAAAGTATTATATTATATAACACTACTTAACATAAAAGAGATAAATATTTTATTTAGTTTTTTTTTCATTAAATATTATATATATATATATATAAATATATAATTTTTTTATGTATACATATTTTTAAAAAACATAATTTTTATTACTTTTTTTCCTAGTATTTATACAGTATATATATAAATATATAGTTTATTTATAAATCAATATTTAAAATATTTTTTTAATTAACAGATAAAAAGTTTCATCAATTATTAATAGACTTTTTTTTAAAAAAATAAATATTTCTTTATTATTATAATATATTAGATATATATATATTTAAAATTATGATTTATTTTTTAAACAACAAAAAACAAAAACAAATAAATAATTATAAATAAGTTAATTAATAAATAAATGATAAAAAAATATTTGTTTTATTAATATTGGAAAATATATACTGTATTTACATTTTAAAAGTTTTATCAAATAATAATAATAATAATAAAACATTTGTTTTATGTTTGTATTGTTTAACATGTTTGCAAATATTTAAAAAATTATTTTTAGTAATTTATTTATTATATATATTATATATATATACAGTATTTTAGACTCTAATTTGATTAATAAATAATAAAATACAATATTTTTTTTAAGATATCAATAATATACAGTATATTGTAAATTATTTTTAAATTTTGTAATAAATAAATATATAAATAATTAAAAATATTTTTTATGTTTTTAGTTGAACTAAACACAAGTGATTGTCAAAAAAAAATAAATAATTTTTTGTGTTGTAATTATAAATATTTAATTATTTATTTATTAATTATTGTTTATTTTTATAGAGACTTAGTGCCAGACATATCACTAGAGTATTATATATAATACTTAATAGTTTTAATATTTATTAGTATTTTATTTTTATTAATTAGTCAATGGGTTTAACAACATTTTAATTATTTAAAAAAAATAAATATATTTATTTATTTATAAATATATATTTGTATTAAAAAATGTATAATAAATATATTTGCAAAATAAAAATATTAAATTATGAAATAAATAAATATATATATTTTTTATACAACTATTTTTTGTTGTTTATAAATATTAATCAATTTTTTTTAATTTTAGTTTTTTTTTGAGTTGTGAATCAACGCTTATAGAAATCTAATTTGAATTAATTATTAGTTTTATTTTTTAAATAATTTTTTTTAAATAATATTACATAACTTAATAAACTATTAATAATTATTATAAACAGTATTTGTTATACACAATACTATAATCAATTAAAAAATAATATTATATAATCAAAAAAAAAATTTTTTTAGTATACGTTGTGTTTTTTAAATTAAGATATTTGGTTTCATATATAGATTTTTTTTGAAAATAAAAACAAAAATAAAATGATTATTAATTATTATAATATTAATAACTAACTTATTAACTGTAATACTGTAATATAATATACTGTATAATACTTTATATGTTAACAAACGTGATATAACTTTAAAAACTTTTTTTTTAAATACATTCAATAAAAAAAAGTCTATAAATATTATGAGATTTACAACACATTAACACATATATTGTTTTATCCACAAAAAAATGTTTGATAACAATGTTGTAAAACACATAATAATAATAATAACAATAATAAGTGTGTAAATGGAAAACTTAAATTATTTTTTTATTTTAATTTTTATTATTATTTTTTTTTGTTTAACTATATATAGATTTTTTTTAACAAAAATATTTTCATACATAGAGTATATACTGTATAAATATATTTGTTGAAAAAAAAATTAAATGTTGAAAACTTTTGTTGGCAGCCCATCCCCAACAAAACAAAAACCTAACTGATCAAACAATAGGGCATCCCATTTCCTATAGGCTACATAAGCTATAATCAGATAAATCAATCAAATAAATAAAGTTTTAAAAAAAAATTTTAATATAATAACCGATAATAGGTTTCAACACCTAATCCTATTGTATTAGTTATTTAAGCAATTTATATATATATATACTTTATATATATATATATATATATATATTAATACTTAGTATAGTATATATATAACGCATACCAATCATTGATGTTATATATATACTAAATATATATATATAATAATAATAATAATTTTTTTTCAATTGACTAAATAAATGTTTTACTTATTTAAATTTTTACAACAACAACAACAACAATAAAATAAATAAATCAGTATTAATGTTATAAAAATATATATATAATCTTTATTTTATGCAAAACAACAACAAAAAAGCAAAAAAAAAACAAAAAAAAAATAAAATTCAAATCTATTTTCGCTTTCAATACGAAAAATTCCAATGAAATTATGTTTTTTTTCAATATAAAGATTATACACAAAAAAAATAATTTTGATTTAAATAAAAATTTTTGTTTTTTTATATATTTATAAATACAAATATATTTATTTGTGTTTTTTTAAAAAACTAAAATAACATAATGTAATTTTTTATTAATATTAACATTATTTGTATTGTATAACAATTTTTTTTGATTTAAACATTAACTTGATTTTTACATTATTGTTAAACATTTATTATTATTATTATTTAAAATATTAAACATTAGTTTTTTTATGAAATTTTATTTAGAAATATCATAATTTGTAATACATTTATATATATATATATATATATATTATAATTCAATTTATATAAACATAAAATCGGTCGCAAAATAGGTGAGACTGGTTTTTTGCTTATAACTTCTTTATTTAAAGAAATAATAAAAATATTTTTTAACTGCAACTATGGTTTTCTGTCACCAATACAGTGATTTTATTACTTTTATTGTATATGAGCACCGGTATGCTAGCTCAGGGATGTATGATATCTCAGAAACTAAAAGAGATAATAAAAATCTGTTAATTCTAATTTATACATATTAAAATATAATTAGACACGTCTTTTAGCATTTTTAATTATATAGAATAGTTTTTGAGTAAAATAAGCTTGATCATTAAAAAAGTGAAATTTTAATTTTAAATAACTTTTGAACCACACTGTATATCATAATAAATTTTTTTCTAATAAATTCTATAGTACATATAGAACATTTTATTAATTAAGGATAATTTGCTAGATCATATAGTTTTTGAGATATTTATAAAAGTAATATTCCCCATTATAATTATTTGAGTAAAAATATTTAATATTTATTAATTGAAATAAAGTAATTGATAATAATCATAATGGGGAATAATATTTTTGAAAATATCTAAAATACTACATATTTTAGCAAATTATCATAAATTAATAAAATGTTCTATATGTACTATAGAATTTATTAGAAAAAATTTCATTATGATATACAGTGTGGTTCAGAAGTTATTTAAAATTGAAATTTCACTTTTTTAATGATCAATCTTATTTTACTCAAAAACTATTATATATAATTAAAAATGCTAAAAGACGTGTCTAATTATATTTTAATTTGAATAAATTCGAGTTAACAGAATTTTAATATCATCTTCAGTTTCTGAGATATCATACCTCCCTGAGCTAGCATACCGGTGCCAATATAAAATAAAAGTAATAAATTCACTGTATTGGTGACAGAAAACCATAGTTGCAATTAAAAAATATTCTTATAATTTCTTTTATTAATGAAGTTATAGCCAAAAAACCAGTCTCACCTATTTTGCGACCGATTTTATATTTTTGAAAAATCAATCAATAATTTTCAATATATATATATATATTGAAAATCTATTCAATTGATTAATTTGTTATTTTAAATGAATAATCAATTTGTGTTTAACTGTTCAATACTGTGTTAGTAATAACAATAACAACAACAAAATAAATTTATTTTTATATTATTATTATTTCTAAATATAGTTATTATTATTATTATTATTATTTGATTTTACATAAATACAACATAAAAATAATAATAATAATAATAAAACATAAATAAATATATAATAGAATTGCAATTTTTCGGAAATTTAATTTATAGAAAAAAAAACATTTAATAAATACAGTAATAATAATAATACAAATAATTTTTTTTTAAATTTGTATAAAAATTGATGTAAATTTTTAAAAATATATTTACAATTTTATTTGAACTGATGATACTATCACTGAAGTCATTCAAAATTATTTATGAAATATACACTACAAAAAAATTAATCAAATATATATATATATATATATATATATATATATATTATATAATATTAAAAAATAAATGACAGCATAACTAAATGAAAAATAATTTTTTTGTTTATTTTTTCAAACTCATCAAAAAAAACAAATTGAATTACAGTTTAATTTATTTTTTTGTGTATTACAATAATATAATTACAAATTCATGATAAAAAATATAAAAATATATATTTGATTTTTTTATTATTATTATTTATTTAATAATTTATTTATATTTTTGTTGATTATTTACTAACTATTGTATAGTATTTTTTTATTAATATAATAAAATCTATTTTTTGATTAAAAAACATATATATATATTAATAGACTTTATAATAATAATAATGTTGTGTAAATTAATAGTATAGAAATTGAATGAAAATATAATTAATTCATAAATTTTTTTTTTTGTATAATTTCTATTGTTTTTATAATTTACATAAAAAATTTTTATTGTAAATAAAATTAACAGTTAATTAACATCAACTAATAGAAAAATTTAATTATAAATATGTTAATAACAACAATATAGAAATATTATATATATATATATATAAAGTCTGTGACAGAAGGGTGCGAACTGGTTTTTGCTTAATATCTCTATAACTAATTGATCTAGATCAATAAAAATTTTATGAGAAACATGGAATCCTGGGACGTATAACTTAGTATAGTTAGTTTTTATAGATTTCAGCTTATGTAGCTAAGCACCGGTATGTGCCATATCTCTAAAACTATAATAAATAGCTAAATTCTGATAATGTGAATTTAAACTAGGTGAAAATTCATTAGACACGTGTTTCGGTAATTTTTTAAAAAATTAATAAATTTTAAACAAAAAGCAAAAAAATGTAAAATTTATGATATTTTGATATTATCTAGGAAAAAAGTGTCTAGGTATTTTGTTATGAAATTAATCTATTATTATTTGTTATTTTACAAGGAATAATTATTCTATTTACAATTTTTAATTATCATGCTTAGTTTTTGAGATATTAAAGAAAAACATTTTTACTATTATATAATATTTTCTTATAAAATTTTATTAATTATATTTGTTACTAAATTTATATAATGGTAAAAATGTTTTTATTTAATATCTCAAAAACTAAGCATGATAATTAAAAATTGTAAATAGAATAATTATTCCTTGTAAAATAACAAATAATAATAGATTAATTTCATAACAAAATACCTAGACACTTTTTTCCTAGATAATATCAAAATATCATAAATTTTACATTTTTTTGCTTTTTGTTTAAAATTTATTAATTTTTTAAAAAATTACCGAAACACGTGTCTAATGAATTTTCACCTAGTTTAAATTCACATTATCAGAATTTAGCTATTTATTATAGTTTTAGAGATATGGCACATACCGGTGCTTAGCTACATAAGCTGAAATCTATAAAAACTAACTATACTAAGTTATACGTCCCAGGATTCCATGTTTCTCATAAAATTTTTATTGATCTAGATCAATTAGTTATAGAGATATTAAGCAAAAACCAGTTCGCACCCTTCTGTCACAGACTTTATTTACTATTAATATTATATCAGTATTTTTAAACTAAATATAAATTTATTAATTAAAAATAATATATATTTATACATTTAATTGACTACTAATTTGTAGTATTTTTAATAATATATTTTAAATATTTATAAAATAAATAATTTTAACATAAATTGTTTTTTTTGTAAATATAAAAATAAATATTAGGTTCAAAAATTTTTTTTAGGTTATCATAGAGTAGCAGAAAAAAATATTATTATAATTACATTAAATAATAAATTTTTTAATAATATATGTTTTTAAATATATATATATATATGTTATTGATATTTATAATCTCAATTACAACAACAAAAAATTGATTTATTTATTATACAATCAAAAAAAAATTCACACATTATTTTAGTAGATAAAGTTTTATCTAAATTATATGATACCATCAAATAATAATAATAATAAATAAATTCACATAACAATAAAAACATTTATATTATTATTAAATATATATATATATCTAAATACTAAAAATTGTTTTCCTAGTATATAAATATTAATATTATATTTTTTGAATTTAATAAAAAAACTATACATATACATTACACATTTTTTATATAAAAAATATTTATATAAGAATATATATATAATAAAATGTAAATTATTTTATTTATATAAACAAAAATCAAAATAAATAAATTTTGTATTTATTTATATATTTATAAATTTTTAGCATCAATTCATATATAAAATCTGATATTTAAAAAAATAAATAAATATCACTTTTTATTACACTAAATATGAATAAATATTTAAATAAAAAAAATTATCTATATTTTACACTATAGTAACAATAATTTATATATATATATATATATATATATATATATATATATATATATATATATATATATATATTGTATAACAATTTAAAGATTGTGTATTTTATTTATAAATATATATATATAAATTAAATAAATATATTTTTAAATAATAAAAATTGTTTGTTACATAGTTGTGTGAAAATGTTTTATATTATATAATAAAAATAAATATATTATTATTATTATTATTCAATAAAAAACAGTAAATCTTCAACTATAACAACAAAACTTCAAATATAAATGAATTAAATGAAAATTGATGTTTATTTTGAAATATTTCTAAACAATAATAATAATAATAACAGAAAATCTATGCTTTTTAAAAATTTTTAAAACTATTATTATAAGTAAAAGTTTTTATTTTAATATATATGTCTATAAAAAAAAAGTTTATTGAACTTTCACATAACCATTACTATACACAAACTAATTAGTATTTTGTGTGAATTTTTTTTTTTTAAATTTTACTTATTTTTTATTTAAACAATATTTAATTAAACAGACAAATTAGTTATTAAAAAAATAGCAAATAATTTATTCAATAAATTATGTATATTTTTTATATATATAACAAAATTATAATTATTAAATATATATATATTAATTAAGTGTTATAGTTAACATGTTTTATGTTAATATTAGGGGGTGGCTTATTTGATACTACATAATAATAAACTTATATAATAATTTTGATATACAAAAATAATAATAATAAATAATAAAATTTTGATGAAAAAAAAATTATTACAAGTTTATTATTTATTATAATTTATAATATAAACAACAACAACAACAATATTTATTCAAAAAAAAGTCTAACAAAATAAAATTACATAAAAAGTTAACTAATATATAAAATACAATATAATTGTTATCTATTGTTTAGTATACATATATATATACTTATATATACCAGTATATACTGTATAATTAAATGCAATTATAATAAGCATCAAAAATAATAAGTTTGTTATAATATTTAAATTAATTTATAATTACTGTATACTTATATACATTTTTTATATAAATAATAATAATATTGATAATAATACTAAATATAAATATATATATAAAACACTTTTACTATTATCTAAAGTTTTTTTTGAAAATTATTAAAATAATAGCATAAAATAATAGCATAAAATAATAATAAAAATTATTATGTTGATTTTAATTTTTTGAGGCACACATTTAAATAAATTTATATATATATATATATTACAATAAAATACAATTAATTTACATAATTTTTCGGAACAACTTTAGTTATAATTAAATTTATATTTAAATATTTAATTTTTTTTTTGGTGCTATACTTACAAATTAAATGTAAATTATAATTTTATTTTTACAAAATAAAAAAATATTTTTTTTTAAAATAAGAAACTTATTATAAACTTATTGTATATTTATATATAAATAACCAAAATATTATTTTTATACAACAATATACAGTATATAATAGATAATTATAATTAAAATTTTGCCCATAATTGTTATAATAGTATTATTATTATTATTATTATGAATTAAATTAACATAATGTAAAAATACACATAAAATTAATGTTGATTTTGTTTTTATTATACAAATACTAAAAGTTTTTTATCAATGAATATTACAATAGATTTTAAAATTTAGTTAAAAAGTCGTGACTTTAAAAAAGGGATATTTATTTAAATTTAATGACATTTATATTTATTATTATTATTTTTAATTTAATTACAATAACTTGGGATACAATTATACAACGATATAATGTATTTATTATACACATAATTATTTGAGAAAAAATATAATAATCATTATTATTATTATTATATTAGGTATTCATTAAAACTTAAAAATAAAATAAAATCAATATTTGTATTATTTATAATACTGTAGATAAAAAAAAATGTTTAGTAATTTACATATTTGTTTATATTTAACTTTTTTATTATCATTATCATTATTATTATTTTAGATAAATAAACCTAAAATAACAAATTAAATGTATGAAATAAATAGATAAAATTTTTTGAAAATAACTAAAATTTTTGTTAAAATAAATAGATATTAAATTTGCAAAAATAAAATAAATACTTTATTTCCGCATTTATTCTTGAAATTAAATTTCAATTTTTTTAATATTATTATTATTATTAAAATTATAATTTTATCCAAAAATAAATGAAACAATTAATTAATCAAATAAAAAAAAATTATTAGTAAATTATTTATTGTATTTAAAAAAAACATTGATAATTATTAAGTAATTTATTTGTTTAAATACATAACAATATTATAATAAATATATTTATTTTTTTAAAAAAATATGTGAAATTATCAAATAAATAACAATTACAAGTTTTTTATGCAATACTTTATGTTTAATAGAAATTAACAGTTAATTGTTTTTAATTAATTAAATAAAATGATTTTAAATAAAAGAAAAATATTATTATTGATTAGATTTGACTATTAATTTGATTATTTTTATTTAAAAAAAAATTTTTTTTAGGTAATTATACTATTAAAAAAATATAGTATAATAATTGATTGGATAATAAATGTGAAAAATAAAATAAATAACTAAATATATATGATATCAATGAAACAAAAATATGATTATAATATAAAACCGGTTTATACTATACTAATAAAAAAAACACACACAAAATCAAGAAATTAATTATAGTTTTAAATAATATAATAATAATAATAATGAAAATTAAAAATTATTGAATTAATTGATTCATCAGAAAACAAAAAAAAAACATTTGAAACACAAAAAAAAATTATTTGAATGAATTGATAATTAATTAAAATAAACGACAAATTATACGGTAATTATCGCAACGATAAACAAAAAATCAGATAAAATTGAAATCAGATGACCATAACGTTGCCGACGGCTGCGGCGGCGCCGCCACTATCGGCGATATCGTTGTACACATCGTTGTTGTCGTCCGCGACCTCCGATTGGATGACACGTTGTTGTTGTTGTTGACTATTATCACGACTACTACTACTACTACTACTACTATCATCACTAACAGTGATGGCCAGTCCTCCTCTGGTGGTGGCCCGCCGTAGTTGTGACCTCCACAGCGACATCAGCTGATCCCTGAGCGGACCACTGGGCCGCCGATCGACTAGCAAATCAAGCCGATCGTACAGTGGCCTCAACGATGCATCGATTACCTGCCGTACAGCGTCCAAATTGGCCGGATATCGCCAGGACAGCTGAATGGACAGTCGCCTGACTCGGGTCAGTCGTGGATCGGTACCGAATCGGATCAGATCTCTGTGACACTCGTACCAGTATTCCCACGGCTGGGCAACCGGTTCGTAGACCACTAGTGTTAGCGTACGTACTGTACGGGGTATGTGTGAGGCCAACAGCCGGACCGGTAGCTCTGAGCCGACATTCAGCGATAGCTCGGCCAATACGGGTAAGTGTAGTAGCGGTACACACGATAGATAACCGCCCGATAGGATGCCGCCAAAGCCGCTACCATTACCGCTGCTGCCGCTGACACCCGAACAGGTCATACCAGTCAAGTGCAGATGACTTAGACGTTGGCCGAGTTCGCCGACCAATTGGCCATAGTTCCAGACGTCCACCGAATCGGTATTCAATGTTAGACACTTGAGATCGGGAAACCAGCGACCGATTAGCCGCAGATCGCGTGTCGATAGGCAATGATTGGTAAACACTAGACTATGAATGTGCCGGAACTGTCTGGTCATCATTCGGTCCAACGATCGGTCGGCTGATTCATCGGTGGCGGCGGCCAAGCCGTCCATATAGTGTTCCCAATTGTACGGTAAATGATTGTTGGCCAGCGATGGACACGAGTCGTCGTCGTCCTCATCGGCGGCGGCGGCTGTTGTTGTGACCAATTGGCGACACGTTTTACATTGAAATCTTAGGCCAATAGTCGGATGACTGCCAACCGATAGGACTGGCCTCTCGGCGATAACCTGATGGACACATCGGCCAAACTGTTTGGACACCGATTGCAATGTTAAGAGTTGTTTGAGCGGTAAGTTTCGGATCAATCGGCAAATCAGACGGTCGTTGTCCGGTAGACACCGTTGTTGTCGTCCGCTATGATTGTCGGTAGTGTTGATGTTGTTAGTGGTGGCCATCGGGGGTCGGGTCGCGGGTCAGACACACACCTAATCGGACGTCCGAATAGTTTCAATGATATAAAAAAGTTTTATAATAATAATAATTATAATTATAATACAAATGTAATGTTAATTAAAAAAAATTTTTTTTTAATTAATATTTTTTTTTTATATATCCAAGGTTTGGGTGAAACAAACATTTTTTCCCCCAAAAAACAATTTTTTTTGGAAAGTTTCTATATATTTATATGAATATTCCCGGTGAAGGAAAGTTACGGAAATAGTTTACTTATAATAATAATAATAATTAATTAATTAATTAATTAATTAATTACTAATTAATAATAATATAGTAATAAATTTTTTTTTGGGTACCTTTTATGATATACACTGTATGGAGTCAGTGTAGTGCAACGTGTAGTCATAAAAAGTGTTAAATTTTATAATTATGATATTTAGTTTTTTTAAAATGTACATGTACAAATATTTATTATTATTATTATAAATATTACAATAATATAGTTTGAAATTATTGTTGTCATTTAATTAATTAATAATTAAAATAGTTTGATTGTTAAATTAATTAATTAATTAATTAGTATTATTATTATAGGAAATTACTAACAAACAAAAAAATAGGTGGGAAAATATATTTTGTGTATATAAAGTGAACACTAAAAAAAATATTAAAACTTTACAAAAACAAAGTTTATATTATTTATATTATTATTATTAGTAATAAATGTGTATTAAATTTCAATTGACAACTATATGTGTATGTTATATGTGTTTTATGTTTTGAATATAATTATTATTTTATTAAAATACTAACTATTTATTAACTAATAATAATTAGTTTATTAATTTTATTTTTTAAATTTATTATTAACACTAAAATAATTAAAATGTTTATTTAAATTAATTATTTTTAAAAAATATATAATCTTTATATATAAATATTTAATTAAATGTTTATAAACACTGTTTAATTGATAACAAAAAAATAAACATTTATATTAATAAATTGACATTGTACAATTTATTATTATATTTTTAATACAAATATTGATATATAATTACGATTTTATTTATTATATATATTTTTTAAAAATATTATTTATAATTAATTTAATAAAATTTAGTAAATTTATGATAACTTTTTTTATATATATAATTATATTATATTATTAATTAATTTTTTAATATATGTATAAAGTTTAGACTATAACTATATGTTTATATTAATCGGGGGTTTGGGGAGGGGGGGATCACACAATAACTGATTGCGACGTCCAGCAGCTAGTGCAGCACCATCGAGCTAGACACATAAAAATGGCCAACACAGTGGCCATTATAGCGGCCACCAATTGAACGGCAATATTGACGATACAAATTGACGGACGCGATTGGCCAACAATTACAGTGTCAACGGCGCTGACCGCCAGCAAACCAATACTGACAAACCACATAATCGTAGCGTAGACTACCGTACCGTACGGATGGTCATCGGGTTTGTGGACACCATTGTAGCCGACAATCGTACCGATAATGACCAAAACAAACATAACATAATCGACTGTTGCGATAAACTCCTGGGGTTTTTATTTTTTATCAAAAAAAATTTTTAGTAACTTTTTAAATGATATAATAATAACAACAACAGAGTGAGAGAGAGAGAGAGAGAGAGAGAGAGAGAGAGAGAGACAGAGAGAGACAGAGAGAGACAGAGAGAGACAGAGAGAGACAGAGAGACAGAGACAGAGAGAGAGAGAGAGAGAGAGAGAGAGAGAGAGAGAGAGAGACAGAGAGAGAGAGAGACAGAGAGAGAGAGAGACAGAGAGACAGAGAGAGAGAGACAGAGAGAGAGAGACAGAGACAGAGAGACAGAGAGAGAGAGACAGAGAGAGAGAGACAGAGAGAGAGAGACAGAGAGAGAGAGACAGAGAGACAGACAGAGAGATAGACAGGCAGAGAGATAGACAGGCAGACAGAGAGAGAGAGACAGACAAATAATAACTAACTGTTCATTACTTTAGTTGTTTTAAGGTCAGTAGTGTTGATATAGCTATTGTTGTGGCCGTCTATACAGCAATAGGCCAATTGGTAGGCGCAGTCAATCATCAACATTGCCGATACAATACCAACGACAGTGGCCGTCCATAATAGCCATTTCATGACTAACCGAAAACATGGTCTATCGGTGGTCGGCATACGGGTTGTGTCTATGTGTGTATGAGTAAGGAAAGGGATATATAATAGTAGTTATTATTTATTTATTAATTTTGTTTTTATTTTGTTTTAGTTATATTTTCCTAAATAAAATATATGATAATTATTTATTTATTTTCAAAAAAATGATTGTATTAAAAATAAATAATTTAATTTTTAACTAGTTCAAAATGTTTCAACTTTCAAATAATAATTATTTATTTTTTTATCTAGATAAGGCTTTGTTCACATATTACGTTCGCATTTAAGGGGGGGGGGGGGTTAGCCAAAGCGAACGAGGGGAGGGGAGGGTAGAGACTTTAGAACGTTCGCGCATTTAGATAATATCTAAATTTCTTATGATGGGGGGAGGGGGGGTAGCGGTTAGGGATAAGCGAACGTAATTTTTTTTAAATGACTACATGCAAACATAGGGGAGGGAGGGGGTCTAGATTTCATAAAAAGTGCGAACGTAATATGTGAACCACTCCTAATCTCTATTAAGTTGTCAAAGTTTAAAAACTTTAATTTACTATAAAAGTTGATTACTATTGAAAAAAATTACTTATGTATTGCTTAATATATATATATATTTGTACATGTATAATTATTACTAAAATATTTTTATTTATTATATTTTTTTGAAATAAAAAGTTTACAAAAAAATTGTTTATTTACTTTTTTTTATTACTATTATAAATAAATTATAATTATTGCAATTAAATTATTTATATAAAAAATCTGATTTTATTGAAAATTATTTATTTTAAATAATAATTATTCATTAGTTTTTTTATTAAATACTAATAAAGTTTTTTTTCTATTAATAATAATAATAATAATGACAATTAAATTATAGCAAAAAAAAAATTAACTAATATCTAGTCTAAAAATTTAAAAAAAAATATTTATATAATATAAATATAAATAATATAAAACTACTGTACTTTTTGTTATAATTTTTGTTTTGTTTTTTGAATACAAAAAACAAAAACAAACTATTTATTCAGTGGACAGTTGGATAAGTTGGCCAACAGTTAGTTCAGTCATATCATTGAACGATAGGATAACCTGACAGTCATTTTCCAACCATTGTTTCAATTCAATAGCTTTTAGGGAATCCATTCCCAGATCGGACAGTCGTGTTGTTTGATCAGCAATTTTGGATACATCAGTGATGCCTATCATATAAATAGATATATACAGTATATATAGTTAGAGAGAGAGAGAGAGAGAGAGAGAGAGAGAGAGAACATAAAAAAAATTAGTAAAAAATTAATTAATTAATAATTTTTTTTTCAAAAACATACCTAAAATTGAAACAATTGATTCAAACGATTGCATATTGTTTTTAGTGTGATTTAATCTGTAATAAAATATATAATTAAATAAATAAATAATTTTGAAATAATAATAATTATTTACTTATTATTGAATTAAAATTATTACCTTGTTAAACAAAATAATTAATTTGTAATTTTAGTCGAAAAATTTACTATATGATTTCAATAGAAATGATCCTGAGCTTTTATACATTTTTTTTAATTCAAAAAATAAAATAAGTTTGCTAGCTAGTTATTTTAATTAACTTATTAATTAATATATCAATCACACAATTATATTGTATTAATTAATAACCTAGTAATTGTGACTAGGCTAAATTTATATGAAAATATTTTCTAGGTAATTTTTTTATAATAAATTTTATATTAATTATAATGAAAATGTTGACCTTGTAATATAATTTATTAACTTAAATCAATAATTATTACTATTACTTATATATTAAGTATAAAAATTATTTTCTATTATATATATATATTATTGAATTATTTTATTAATAATTAAAAAAAATGACATTACATTTATAATTTTTTTTTGTCTATAATTTATATTAACAATGAGTTTGTAAAATATTAATAATTAAAAACTAAAGTACAGTGATATCTAATATTTAGTAGAAAAGTACTGAAAAAAATTATTAATTTCTTATTTAAACTATTAATAAATAAATAAAAATTTTTTGGTTATTAATCTTTTTTTAAAAAAAAATTCTATTAAATAATTAATTTTAGCAATTTTTTCTGTATGTTATTTGCAATTAATTATTATATTAATAATACAAATAGTGATAAAAGTTATTACATATCTGTATTTGTATTGTATTTAAGTATTTTAAATAATTAAAAATTATTATTTTATTTTATTTAAATATTACCAAAATAAATACATTTCTATTCACCCTTAGATAAAAATTAATAAAATATTATAATTATATTAACATTAATTTTATAAAAAAAAAATTTATTGTAGTATTATTTTTATAACAAATAAAACTATAATAAATTAAAAATCACAATCAAATTAATTAATTAATAAAAACTAAATTTCTATTAACTTTTATTTAAAAATTAAATTTAATAATAAAATTAAATCTTTCTATTTTTAAAACAATGTTAAAATATCTTCACGTTTAGGTCCAACGCTAACCCATTTAACTATAAAAATTAAATTAAATTATAAATAATTAAATATAATAATAATAATAATTATTATTATTATTACTATTAATAAATACCGGGAACGCCAACTAATTTCTGTATAGTCAGCACATAGTGTCGCACATATTGTCCGGCAAATCGGCAAACTTGCGTACAAACTACCAGTGCTTGTTAGCCAACCAACCATCCAGTGTTTGCTATACTTGATCTCAATTCTGGCCAAATCCGATGAATTAGCTTTTAATTCAACAAAAAAAATAATAAATTAAAATAAAATAAATTAAAACAATATTTTTATTATTAATAGTAAGCTATTAAATACAATTACATACCTGGATAAGTACCTGTATATATATAAAAAAAATTAATTAATTATTTGACTAATTAAATTATATACTATATATATATATATAGGGATGATTCACATATTATTTTAATATTTAAAAAAAAAAAATCTAGACCACCTTATAGACCCACCCCTCAAATGCAACGTAATATGAGTATCACACCCACATATATGCATTTTGTTGTTATTGTTAGAATAATAATAATAATTATTATTATTATTAGGGGCTGTTCACATATTACTTTTTTTAAATCTAGACCACCTTCCATCGATCCCTCCCCACCCACCCCAATCACCTCATATATGCATTTTTGTTTGTTATTGTTAGAATAATAATACTAATAAATATTAGGCACTGTTCACATATTAGGTTCGCACATTTAAGAAATATAAACCCCCTTCCCTCTTCTATGTTTGCAAATGTTTGCATGTAGTCATTATTAAAAAAATAATTACGTTCACATTTCCATAACCGCTTACCCCCACCCCACCCCCATTAAAAATTTCTAAAATGCGGACGTTCTTAAGCTCACTACCCCTCCCCCTCATTTGCAAAAGTTCGATTAGGCCGACCCCCCGACCCCCCATCCCCTAAAGTGCGAACGTACTATATGTGAATCACCCCTTATCAATAATTACCGAAATCTATGATGTCAAGCATTGACTGCATTGGCGCCTTCAATAACTATACGACTACCTGAGCCTAACTGACTGTTCAAATATGATACCGTATCCGTTATACAGGATCTAATTTCATCAACAATTTTTTGTAAGGCGTCGTTCACATATTACGTTTGCACTTTTTAAGAAATCTAGACCCCCTTTCTCCCCTATGTTCGCAATTGTTCGCATGTAATCAATTAAAAATCGTTATTAAATATTTATATTAAATTAATAATTATTAAATATTTATATTAAATTAATAATTATTAAATATTTATATTAAATTAATAATTATTAAATATTTATATTAAATTAATAATTATTAAATATTTATATTAAATTAATAATTATTAAATATTTATTTATATTAAATTTATATTTATTAAATATTAAATAAAGTCACTAAAAATACAATTATTTTAGAGTTTAATTTTTTTTTTTGAATATCATTTTTAGTATAAAGCAAATTAGCACAAAATATGCACAAAAAAACAAAAACAAAAAATTATTAGAAACAATAACAATGATAATAACATATTCATTACTAACTGATCTCTATTTGTCTATATATATGTGTGTATATATWTGTGTATATATATATATGTGTATATATATATATGTGTATATATATGTGTATATATATGTGTATATATATGTGTATATATATGTGTATATATATGTGTATATATATGTATATATATATGTGTATATATATGTATATATATATGTGTATATATATGTGTATATATATGTGTATATATATGTGTGTATGTGTATCTATGTATATATATATATATATATATATGTATATGTATATATGTATATATGTATATATATATGTATATATATGTGAATATATTTTCGTGTGTATAAATGTATATATATATTTGTGTGTGTGTGTGTATATATATATATACATGTATATATGTATGTGTATGTATGCATGTGTATACATGTGTGTGTGTGTGTATGTCATATGTGTGTGTATGTGACTTATTTAACATTTATCATTATCAAATTTATTATTTTAAACAATTAAAACAATATAGTATTTTTCCGTTACTTAAAATTACCAAGCAAAAATTATAAAATTTATTTTAAAAATATATTTAATGATAAGTAGTTAATAATAATAATATATTTAAACAAACAATACATTTAATTTCGTCACTAATTTCAATGCAATAAAAATCAGTTGCCAACTGTCCTCTCAAACATAATTGTAACTACTATTCAAAAAGCTCATGTAGTCATGAATTAATATAATTATTAGTTTTATTAAAATTAAATTATTATTAAAATTAGATTTTTAATAATTATAATAATAATGAATTCATTACTAATTGATTTTTTATGGTTTCAAAACGATTATCAATATTTATTAACAATACTATTATTAGCTATAGTTGTTGTAATCATAGTTGTCTATTGGTATACAACCCGTAATCATGATTACTGGCATCGGTTAGGTCTGACCGGTCCCCGACCGCTGCCCATTGTCGGCACAATAGCCTATATGACACGTACGCCCCGACGGGAACTGGCAATCAAATGGCAACAAAAATACGGTAAAATCTATGGGTATGTATCTATGAGTATAGATTGTTGATAATATATAATTATCACTAACATTACCCTCACCCCCACCCCACCCCCATTATACTCACCCCCACTAAATATTATCTATAGTGTTAGCAGTATAAGTAGTCAAACTTAGGCCAATTATTATTATTATTATTATATGACCATGGACCATCAATAAATAATATTCAACTATAATTATTATCCAAGCAACTAAAACTAAATAAACATTTTTTTTAAAAATGTAATTTAATGTATAAAATATAATTTATTTTATTATTTTAACACAAAAAAAATTTTTTCCAACTAATTTAAATACATAATCATTAGTTTCATTAGTGATTATATCCCCCGAAATAAAAAAAATCAATGGAAATATACTAATAATAATAATAATAATAATAATAATTACTATTAAAAAAAACTAATAATAAATAAATGTGTAGTAATTAAACTCATAAAAAAATTTATATATTTAATATATAAATTTTGATACTTATTTTTTTTGATACTTATTAAAGATTAATATATTTTAGTTGATTTTATAATAAAACAATATTAATATATTTATGATATAAATATATACTTGTATTAATTTTTCTTAATTAATTTATTATTATAATTATATTATTACTTTTTTACACTATTTTTAATTAAGTAATTAATTAATTAATTAATTGATTGATTAGTTGTTTCGATGGTAACGAACCGGTACTGGTTGTCGCCTAACCCGAACTAATCAAAGATATTCTGGTCAAAGATTTCAATATATTTGTCGACCGATTCGGTAAACTCGGTAATCATCCGATACTTAGCCATCATGTGATGCACGCCGTCGGCGACAACTGGCGTCGACTGCGATCGTTGATTACGCCATCGTTTTCGTTGGCCAAACTCAAGCAACTAATCTATCCCAGAGTTCGGCAATCGTTGGCCGATCTATGCCGTGCATTGGATGTCTACGCCATTGATGGCCACCGACAGCGGCAGCGGCCACCAGTGGACATGAGCTGTATGTTCGGTAACTATACGTTTGACGCAATCGTACGGTCGGCGTTCACAATGTCTATCATCGACCGATACGACCGATTGGTTAATCCGATTCTAGTGAATGCTATGAAATTTTTCCGTACAAATCGTTGGCCATTTGTTTCGCTGAAAATTATGCCCAATTGGTTCAATCGGCTATTGAATCTGAAATACTTGACCGACGACCAGACCAACCAGTTTTTCTTCAAACTAATCCAACAGATTATTGACGATCGGCTCCACCGCCGCCAACAGCAGCGGCCAAAAGCGGTCAACAATCCGAAGAAATCGTACGACGACTTAATGGATATGCTATTGAGTAACGCCAGACCAGAGTCGCCGACGACGACAATGACCGACAAATTGGATGACAAACAGCCAAACCATACAACAAATTACTTGTCAGACAATGAACTGATGGGCCAGACGTGGGTTTTCTTCAACATCGGTCACGAAGTTGCGGCCGCTGTCCTGTCGATAGCCTGCTATCAATTGGCCAAAAATCCCGCTATTCAACAGAAACTGTACGATGAAGTTATGTTGTTATCATCGGCTACTGTTGAGGCCAACAATGAGGACAGTCATAATGACAACATCATAGACTACGACCAGTTACCGAAACTTCGGTATTTGGATGCTATAGTATCGGAAACACTTCTGCTGTATCCGCCAGTTGTCCAATTGTTTCGTATGGCCGCCGAAGACTACCCGCTGGGCGATACGGGTATTGTACTGAAAAAAGGCCAAAAAGTGGAAATACCTGTCTATGCTATACACGTCAACCCTGAATACTATGACCGACCCATGGAGTTCATACCCGATCGGTTTCTACCGCCCGAAACTACTGGTGGTCATAAACCAATCCAACCGTACACTTATCTGCCGTTCAGTGCCGGTCCCCGACAGTGTATTGGCCAACGTTTTGCACTAATGGAAATCAAACTATGTTTGGCTGAGTTAGTCAAACGCTATCGATTCAGGTGTTGTCCGCAAACTGTTGACCTAACTGTCCAATCGCTACAAACACATGTACTAAGTATACCAACAAATGTCTATTTGGATATTGAATTGCGAGATAACAACAAAATTAATTAATTAATTAATTAATAATATTTTTAACTAATTTTTAAAAAAAAAATATATAGACTATATAAAAACATAGTTTATATATATATATATATATTTAATTTAGATATAAATTATTAGTTTTTGTTTTATTATAGTTTATTTTTATTCAACTATTTATTTTTTAATTTCTATAATTATATTGATTTATTTTGAACTAAATTTTGTTTAAAAAAAAAAAAAAATTAAATGACTAACTGACTGACTGATAATAAATAATTTGTTTTAATATGATTTTATATTTATTTATTTATAAATATTATTTTTTTTTTGTTTTTGTTTATTATAATTAATGTTTATGATTTTTATTGTAATGTTTAAAAATAGTATATTAAAATAAATATTAAAAAAAATCGGCGCTAAATTATGCTTAAAATAAACAATATTATTGAAACATCTTATAAAAATAAAATTAAAAAAAAATATGAATAATTAAAGACAAAATTAAAGCAAAATTTATAAATTATAAAAGTTTTTAAAAATAAAAAATATTAAATTATTAGAAACGATAATTTTAAATATTAAAAAAAACTTAATTTTTGACTTTAAAAATGTTTTTTTGTTTACCACATTACAAAATATTCAAATTTAAATCAAATAAGAATTTTAAAAATAATTTTTTTTTTATAAATTTAAGGTCATTTTATTAAAAAATTTTTTAAAAAAAATTAGTTTATTTTTTTCAACATAGTCAATACCCTGTAAGTTAAAATAAGCATATAATTTTTATTTTAATTGTAATATTTGATGAATTTTTCTTAAAAACACATTAAAAATTTTATTTTTTTTTGGTAATATTAGTCATTACTTATAATAAGCATTTTTTAATAAAATTGATTTTTCGTCAATTGTTTTATTTTTTAAATTTTTTTAAAAATAATAAAAAAGTTCTCAAACAAAACTAGATTATATTAGAAAAATATGCTCTAATGTTATATATATTTATATATATATAAGAAAATAAAAATTATATTTTAATATATGGTATATACTGTATATTAATAAAGTGTGAAAATGTAAGTAATTTTTTTTTAAAAATAAAATTAAAAATCTATTTTCGGTAGTTTTTTTTCATGTCTGGGCACTCAAATGAGTGCAAATATTGTCCACATTTTTGTTATAATTTAAAGAGAAAACAAAAATTTGTAATTAAAAAATTAAAAATAAAAAATATCATTTACAAAAAAAAAATATTATCTACTAATATTTTAGTCGAATATTATTTTTAGCTAAATTATAAAATAAAACTTTTAATGTTTTAAGTTTATTTTTGTTGTTAGTATTTAATTAATTAATTTTGTTTTGTTTTTTTGTTTGATTGATTGATTGAATCTCTCAGTTGAACATCTAGGACAACACGTAAGGGTACTGTTATAACATAAGTGTGTTGAAAATGTATGGTTGGATCAGTTTGCTGGCAACACTGGAATCGATAGCGTTTGACTAACTGAGCCAAACATAGCTTGATTTCCATTAGTGCAAAACGTTGGCCAAAACACTGCCGGGAACCGGCACTAAACGGTAGGTAAGTGTACGGTTGGATTGGTTGGTAACCAGTTTCGGGTAGAAACCGATCGGGTATGAACTCCATGGGCCGGTCATAGTATTCCGGGTTGACGTGTACAGCATAGACAGGTATTTCCAGTTTCTGGCCTTTTTTAATGATAATACCCGTATCGCCAAGCGGGTAGTCGCGGCCAGCTATACGATATAATTGATGAACCGGTGAATACAGTCGTAGTGTTTCCGCGACGATTGCATCCAAATACGGAAGTTTCGCTAAGATATCGTAGTCGATGTCATCGTTATTATTACCGTCAGACCCGTCGGTGTTTTTGTTGTTGTTGGCCGAAGCCGTAGCCGCCATAACTTCATCGTACAGTTTCTGTTGAATCGCGGGATTTTTGGCCAACTGATAGGTGGCCATCGTTAGGACAGCGGCCGGTACTTCGTGGGCAATGTTAAAGAATACCCACGACTGGCCAATCAGTTCGTTTTCGGTCAGATATTTTGGTCGCTGTTGTTGTTGCGGCTGTTGTGTCGCCGTTGCCGTCGACGATGACGACGACGACTCTTGTCTTGTGCTAATCAATAGCAGATCCATGAAATCGTCGTACGATTTCTTCATATCATTAGTATTATTGGCTGATCTCTGCCGATGATCATCAATGATACGACCGATTAGATCAAAGAAAAACTGGTTGGTCTGGTCGTCGGTCAAGTATTTCAAATTCAATACCTGTCGCAACCAATTGGGCATAATTTTCAGTCCAATTATTGCCCAGAGATCTGTACGAAAAAATTTCTTTGCCATCACTAGAATCTGATTGTCTGACCATTGATCGTATCGGCGAATGATTTTCAGACTGAACGCCGTCCGGACTATTGAATCCAATGTATAGTTGCAAAACACTGTTTTCATGTCTACCGATGGCCGCTGATGACCATTAGAGCTATCTGGGACAGTGTAGACATCCAATGCCGAACATAGATCGGCCAAACATTGCCGAACCCGAGGATAGATCAGTGCCTTGAGTTTGGCCGATGAAAATCCTGGCGTAACTATCGATCGGATTCGGCGCCAGTCGTTACCGACGGCGTGAAACAAATGTCGGCTAAGTATCGGATGATCGCCGACTATATCTCGGTCGACAAATACATCGAAATCTTTGACCAGAATATCTTTGATTAGTTCGGGATCGGCGACAACCAGTACCGGTTCGTTACCATAGAAACAACTAATCAATCAATCAATTAATTAATTAAAAATAGTTTTATAAATAAATTCCCAATAAGTTCCCTAAATATTCCCAATAACTTCCCGATAACTTTCCAATAACTTCCCAATAACTTCCCAATAACTTCCCAATAACTTCCCGATAACTTTCCAATAACTTCCCAATAACTTCCCAATAACTTCCCAAAAACTTCCCAAAAACTTCCCAATAACTTCTCAATAACTTCCCAATAACTTCCCAATAACTTTCCAATAACTTCCCAATAACTTCCCAATAACTTCCAAATAACTTCCCAATAACTTCCCAATAACTTCCCAATAACTTCCCAATAACTTCCCAATAACTTCCAAATAACTTCCCAATAACTTCCCAATAACTTCCCARTAACTTCCCAATAACTTCCCAATAACTTCCCAATAACTTCCCAATAACTTCCCAATAACTTCCCAATAAATTTCTAAGGCGTTGGTAGTATTAGTTATAATTATATATCATAACAATTTATACTTAAATACAAACCCATAGAGTTTACCATATTTTTGTTGCCATTTAACTACCAGTTCCTGTAGTGGCGTACGTGTCATATAGGCTATTGTGCCGACAAATGGCAGCGGTCGGGGACCGGTTAGGCCTAACCGTTGCCAGTAATCATGATTACGGGTTGCGTACCGATAGATAGCTATGATTACTACTGCTACTACTACTACTAAAACAATAGCTAATAATAATAGTACTAACAATTGATAATCGATAGCAAACCAACAAAAATCAATTAGTGATGAATACATTTATACAGTTATATCTGAATAATAATAATAATAATAATAATTAAATTAATACTAATATAATTACTAATAATAGCATTTAATAGCATTTTATAATGTTATTTAATAAATTACTTACATATTCGCATATATATATATATATATATATAAACTAATTTTTAACTAAAAATTAAAAAAAATTAAAATATTTACTTAGAAATTATTAGTTTCCAAAAAATAAATAAATTTTTATTATGGATATTTTTTAAAAATCAACTGTCTCAGTTTACGCTAAACAAAATCAATATGAGATACGATCACAAATACATTGATATATATATACATAAATACATAATACACAATATATATATATAAAAAATAAATTACACTTAAAATTGCAACTAATACTTAAACTTAAACTGTATACTGTGTTATAGGCTATCATTTTTTTTTGTGAATAATATTACTTATCATTTAAAAAATTATTTACTTTAAGCTTTATTAATTTTTGATTTTTTTTTAAATGATAATTAATACCGGTATTAGTAAAAATGATAATTGATTTTTATTATTTGAATTTTGAAATAATATTTTTTATTAGTTTTAAAAAACTTCTAAATCATTTTGATTATTATTATTAATTAATAAAATTTTAATTTATCATAATATTTACCTCTCTCTCTCTCTCTCTCTCGTATTGGTTAGAAAATTATTATTTAAAAAAAAACAATACCTGTATTATCGCAAAATTATTATTAACTATAATAATCATATTTGATAAAATAAAAAAATTAATTAAAAAATAATTATAAAAAAATTATATATATATATACTAAAGAGTATAAAACTTTATAAGTATTTTAGTTTTTAGTCTAATAATTTACAGATCAGTTTTTTTTTTTAAATAAATAATAATAATTAATATATATATATATAATCATAGATTATACTGTACTGTATAGTACAAACTATTATAGGCTAATTATTTATACAGTATAAGCTCAATAATAATAATAATAATAATAAAATGTCATCAAAAGCAACGTGTATATTATTATTATTCAATGTTGCTTATCGTTAAATAAATTTTAAAATAATTTTATAATTTTTGCTTGGTAAGTTAGAGTTATTTGCTAAGTGATGGAAAAAACAATATTGTTTTAATCTATAAAATAATAAATCGGATGATCATAAATATTAAATAAGTCAAACATACACATACACATACACATACACATACACATACACATACACATACACATACACATACACATACACATACACATACACATACACATACACATACACATACACATACACATACACATACACATACACATACACATACACATACACATACACATACACATACACATACACATACACATACACATACACATACACATACACATACACATACACATACACATACACATACACACATACACATACACATACACATACACATACACATACACATACACATACACATACACATACACATACACATACACATACACATACACATACACATACACATACACATACACATACACATACACATACACATACACATACACATACACATACACATACACATACACATACACATACACATACACATACACATACACAATAAAGACTCAATTATTAATTGTTATTTTATATATTTATTTTAAATCCAATCATAAAATTTTAATTTTTAATGTTTAATACATGTTTTTAAATGTTTTAAACAATTATTTAAAAGTATTAGTATTATTAATATTTATAATTAATAAAATTATAATACTTTTAGAATTATTTTTGAATAAAAAAACATAATTTTTCTATTTTCTAAAAAAAACTATTTCTTATAGTAATAAAAAACTAATAAAACATTTATATTAAAAAAAAATTAATAAAAATTTTCAAAATGTTTTTAAAACAATGTCATAATTTCTTCACGTTTAGGTCCAACGCTAACCCATTTAACTGTAAAATTAAATTTAATCAGAAAAATAAATAAAATTTTAATTAAAAAAATTATGGTAATCCTAAAAAAATACAACAATAATAATAATAATAATAATAAATACCGGGAACGCCAACTAATTTTTCAATGGTCCGCACATACTGTTGGGCATTGTCCGGCAAATCGGCAAACTTGCGTACACTACCAGTGCTTGTTAGCCAACCATCCAGTGTTATATACTGGACCTCAACTCTGGCCAAATCCGATGAATTAGCTTTTAATTCAAAAATAAAATAAAAATAATAAAAATAATAAAACAGTTTTTTTAAGTTAAACATTTGTTTGTTTGTTTTTTAGGAAAAAATAATTATTAATACTAAAATTTGTGGTCAAAACTATAATTACCGGGCATTGAATGTGTATATTGTTTGCCATCTAATTGATAACTGATCCCAATCTTGATCACCGGTATTGCGTCCAAAACGTCTAACTTAGTTATCCCTAGACTTTATTTATTGAATTTGTTTTGTTGTTGTTGTTGTTTGATTCAAACAAACAAACAATCAATTAATCAAAATCAAACAATTATATATATATTATGTAAATTAAATATTTGATAAAATTAAAATAATAATAATAATAATAATAATAGTAGTAGTAGTAGGAGTAGTAGTAGTAATAGTAGGAGTAGTAGTAGTAATAGTAGTAGTAGTAGTAGTAATAGTAGGAGTAGTAGTAGTAATAGTAGTAATAGTAGTAGTAGTAGTAATAGTAGGAGTAGTAGTAGTAATAGTAGTAGTAGTAGTAGTAATAGTAGGAGTTGTAGTAGTAATAGTAGGAGTAGTAGTAGTAATAGTAGGAGTAGTAGTAGTAATAGTAGTAGTAGTAGTAGTAATAGTAGGAGTAGTAGTAGTAATAGTAGGA
>NW_026533250.1:6475000-6497500 GCF_028296485.1 Oppia nitens
ACTTGGCCATTACCGCCGCCGCCGTTGCCGTCCAACAGTTCGGCCACTAGTATTGGTAAACCTTTTTCCGACAGTTGCCGAAACCATTCAAGCCGTTGATGTAACTGATCGGGTATTTCCTGTGCAGTTGCCGTTGTTGTCAATACATAGTGACTGTAGATATCGTTAATGGCTGTCAAATCACTGGCCAATGCATCCCTGATCTTAACATTCATATTATAATATTATTATTATTGTTGTTATTATTATTAATTTAATTATTTAAAAATTTATTTATTAATATTAATTAGTTATTATTAAATAAATTCATAGAAAATATACTAAATCACAAATATTTATTATTATTAATAATAATTTAGTATTTGAAAATTTATTTATTAATATTTATTAGTTATTATTAAATAAATTTATAAAAAATCACAAATATTTATTATTATTAATTTATTTTTAAAAATTATCTATTAATAATAATTAGTTATTATTAAATTAATTTATAAAAGTCACAAATATTTATGATGATTATTATTATTATTATGTATTTAAATAAATTTTTTTATTTAAATATATACTGTATTTTATATAACATACTATAATACAGTATATAATGTATTTAATTAATTTAAAGTAATTATTTTTATTTAATAAAACATAAAATTATAAGTTTTACACTAGATTTTAGATCAAATTAAATTCATTTTATATATTATTTTTAATTGCAAAATTATTTTTTAAAAATCAATTTATTTAATTCAATTTTTAAAAATTAATATATAATCATAATCGTGCTTGTACATATGTGTAACTATGTATTTTTTAAATATAAAAAAAATAATTTATAATATTATGTATGGGTGTTTATACAACAACAAAAAATATAGATAATCTAAAACATAGATAAAAAAATTAATACAAAAAATATTATTGTAATATATATCATATAAAATAAATATTTTATTAAATAAATGTGTAAAATAAAACTATATATATATTTTTTAAATACATTAACTAAATAAAACATAAATTAAATGTTGTTATCAATTATTGATAATTATTGTGTGTGTGTAATACATATAAAAATTTATAAAACTATTAAAATATTTATATATTTATTTTTGTTTTTAATTATATCCTATTTTTATTTAAAAAAAATTAATTTAGTATTTAATAATAATAATAATTTTATCAATAATATTATTACATTAAGTATAGAAATAAATAATAATTAAATAAATTTTTTTATTATATTTATTTATTTAAAATAAATATTTGTTTTCCAAATAATGTAAATTAATTACTAATAAATATTATGAATATTTAATATATTAGATTATTGAATATTAATAAATAAATTATTTATAATAAATTATTTTAACTCATAACACAAAATTTTCCTTAAAATATATTATTAATGTTTTTTTTAATATTAATTATAACTACTGTATACATAATGTATAAATATATTATATATGTAAATAAAACAAAAACAAAAGTTATTAATCGCATAAAATATAATAATTTTCAAGTCATTTATGTATTTTTTTATAATTGTTTAGACATTAGACATATAAATTATATTTATTAAAAAAATAATTTACAAATATGTTTACAAATAGTATTAATTATATATAAATATATTTTTTTTATATTTGTTTCTATCTATTAAAATATAAATAAAACTATTAATAAAATAGTAAATAGTAAATAGTAAATATATTTTATTAAAAAAAAATTAAATTAATTAATTAATTGTATTTAAAAACACTAATCATAATATACTTTAAATTATATATTAAAAATAAATAAAACAAATAACTTAAAAATACAGTTTGTTGACACTTATATAATATTATTATAAAAAAAATATATTTTCAATTAAAAGTTCAAAAAAATCATATAATAATTTTTTTTGGTTAGTTATATTAATTGGTAATAAATAATTCAAAATTTTTATTTACTATTATAATAACACGTGTAAAATGATTTAGCAATATATACAATATAAACATATATTATTTATTAATTATATTGTATTTAAATAAAAATTATAATAAAGTTATTGACAAAATAATAGATTTTTTCACCAAAAAAAATAGTATATAAACAGCAAATATTTTACTATAATTTACATATAATTAATAATTAAGTTATTTTCAACTAAATAATAAACTTAAAATTAATCAATAATTTAAAAAAAATAAAACAATGGCTACTAAATTTTTAACTATTGCTACAATGTTGGCAATAATTATATATTGTATTACTACTATTGACGGTAAATATGTTTATTAATTATAATTATTATTATAGTTATTTAAATATATATATATTTAATAAATTTAATAAAATTATTAATTAAAATATTTAAAATAATGTTAAAATAATTTTTTTTTAAAATATCTTATTTGAAAAAAAACTTTATTTAAATATTTTACACTTTTTATTAATTAATTAATTAGTTAATTAAATAATTGAATTTTTGTTATTTAGTTATAAGTTTTATTATTTTTTGGGTTAATTAATTAATTTTAATTATAATTTTTTATATATATATTTATTTATTTTTAAACAAACACACACAAACTACAGGTGCTGGTAGTTGTATACCATATAGTAGAAGCTGTAGAGCACCGGGAGCTGTATGCTGTTCACCCTATGTATGTGCCTCACAATTTCTAACATGTGAACGAAAATCTGGTAAAATTGGACCTGGCTAATAATTAACCGGGTGGGTGGGGTGGGGGTGTAGTTGGCTATTGGGCTGATAAACAAACAACTGTATTAATATTATTATACACCCCCTGAAAGTTTTTTATCATTATTATTATTATTATTAATAATGTATTTAAAAAAATTATTTATATAATAAATAAAATATTATAAAAATTAATTAAATAGATTAAAATTATTATTATATTATTATCTTACAAATTAATTAATTATTACTGATATTATTATTATTATTGAGAAATAAAAATACAATTATTATGTTGAAAATATTTTTGTTATCAAAAAATTACAAACAAAAAAACATACATTTATTAAATATATTGTTTAAATAAGTTATTTTACTATTTTTTTAAACTAACTATTAATAAGTAAATTATATCTAATTTTTAAATTAGTATATTTAAAAAAAATAAAAATATATATATTTTTTTAAATTTAATACACAACTGACCAGTAATTTAATAGTTTATTAAATTATATATAATTATATAAATTTAAAAAAAAAAAATTATTACACAAAATAATTAAACCATATTTGCTATATTATTATATTATATATATATATATTAAATCATTAAAGTATAAAAAACAGCAGCAAATAGTTTTACTGTAAGTATTTTTATATAAAATTAATTTTTTTAAATAAAAATAAATTAAAACTGAAAAATATTAATAATAAATATTTTTTTGTAAAAAAATGGCTAATAAATTGTTAATAAATGTTAAACTGTTGATAATAACTATCTATTGTTTAACTACTATTGTCAACGTTGACGGTAAATATATGTATATAATAATAATAATAATTACTATTATTATAGTTAATTAAATATCACATATATATATATATTAAAAAAAATAATCTTAATTTAATAAAATTTATATATAATATATATATATATATATATATATAATATTTATTATAATTATTATTATTAGGATATTTATAATAATGTTAAAATAATTTTTTTAAAAATGTCTAATTTGAATACCAAAAAAAAACTTTATTTAAATATTTTACACTAAAATTAGTTTTTTAGTTAATTAAATAATTAAATTTTTGTTATTTATTTATTTAGTTATAAGTTTTGTTTTGTATTGTTGTTATTTTTGTGTTAATTAATTTAATTTAAATTTTTTTTTAATTAATTATTTTTCAAAAAAAAAAACAAACACATACTACAAGGTAAATGTATATCATATGGTACTAGTTGTAGAGCACCGGGAACTGTATGCTGTCCGCCCTATATATGTGCCTCACCGTATCTAACATGTGAAAAAAAACCTGGTAAAATTGGATCTGGCTAATAACCAGGGTGGGGTAGGGGTGGGTGGGTGTAGATGCTATGGGCTGATGATAAGCAAACAGTAATAATAATAATAATAAATAAATAATGTATTTTAGAAAAATAAAATTATTAGATAATAATTAATTTATAACTAATAAATAAAATATTATGAATTAAAATTAAATAGATGTAAATTTATTATTATATGACTATTAGATGATTATCCTATAAATTAATTAATTAATTAATTATTTACTTATATTATTAAGAAAAAAATTTATTGTAAATAATTATAATTTTTAATATTAATGCAAATTTAAATTCTAGTTAATTATTTAAATTAATTAATAAATAAAAATATAATTATTTTCAATTGAAATTAAATTTCTTATATTTTTTCTCATTAATTAATATACGATATATATATATATATATATATATATATATATATATATTTGTTGTTATTTATTATATTTTTTTTATAAAATAAAATAACATAATTTTTTTATATTATAATAATTAACTTTATGAAGATTTTTTTTTAAAAAATAATATTATTATTATTATTGAAAAAATACAATTATTTAGTTTAAAATTTATTTACAATAATTAATTAAAATAAAAAGTAATATTTAATTAATAAACTATTACCTATTAATATTATAGTTTATTAATAAGTAAATTATTTTACTAAATTATAAATATATAATTACAAAAATATCTAAAAATAGATTTTAATTATAATAATTAAACCATATTTGCTATATATATATATAGATATATTAAAATAATAAGTTTATAAATAGTTTTACTGTGTAAGTATTTTTTTATTTATTTAAATTTTAAAAAAAATATAAATTAAAACATATAAAAATTTATTGTAAAAATAGTTTATTAAAACAAAAATGGCTAATAAATTATTAATTAGACTATTGATGGAAATAACTATATATAGTTTAACTATAACTGTTATCAACGTTAAAGGTAAATATATTTATCATGATAAATTAGTATAGATATAAGTTAGTGTCTAAATTAGCTAGCTAAAAACAAAAACAAGCAAAATTTTAATTAATTAATTAAATTATTTATTATTGATTTTTTTTAATTTTTTTTTATTTATTTTTAATTATCTATTTTTTAAAGGACAAGATTATGAAGAACAGGGAGGCGGTGGTAGTGGTGGATATGAAGGTCAAGGCAATGGTGGTCCCGGTTTTCGAGGACCAGGCAATGGGGACCCAGGGTTTGAAGGTCCACGCAATGGTGGTCCCGGTTTTGAAGGTCCAGGCAATGGTGGCCCCGGTTTTGGAGGTCCAGGCAATGGTGGCCCCGGTTTTCGAGGTCCAGACAATGGGGACCCAGGGTTTGAAGGTCCACGTAATGGTGGTCCCGGTTTTGGAGGTCCAGGCAATGGGGACCCAGGGTTTGAAGGTCCACGCAATGGTGGTCCTGGTTTAGAAGGTCCAGTCAATGGGGGCCCAGGTTTTGGAGGTCCAGGCAATGGGGGCCCAGGTTTTGGAGGTCCAGACAATGGTGGTCCTGGTTTTGGAGGTCCAGGCAATGGGGGCCCAGGTTTTGGAGGTCCAGACAATGGGGGCCCAGGTTTTGGAGGTCCAGACAATGGGGGCCCAGGTTTTGGAGGTCCAGACAATGGTGGTCCTGGTTTTGGAGGTCCAGGCAATGGGGGCCCAGGTTTTGGAGGTCCAGACAATGGGGGCCCAGGTTTTGGAGGTCCAGGCAATGGGGGCCCAGGTTTTGGAGGTCCAGACAATGGTGGTCCTGGTTTTGGAGGTCCAGGCAATGGCGGACCAGGTTTTGGAGGTCCAGACAATGGTGGTCCTGGTTTTGGAGGTCCAGGCAATGGCGGACCAGGCTTTGGAGGTCCAGACAATGGTGGCGGACAAGGAGGAGGTGATTATGGAGGACAGGGTAATGATGATGGAGGAGGAGGAGGAGGTGATGGCGGTGACGAATAGTCTGATATATATATATATATATATATATTAACAATAATAAATAAATAAATAAAATTAATATGTATTATAATATTTGCTATTTAAAAATAAATATAATTGTATTATAATTAGTAGAGAGAGAGAGAGAGAGAGTTAATTATTTAATTAATAATATTATATTACATTTTTATTTGTTGTTTTTTATTAGTTTAATTTATGAATATTTTTTCATATATATAGTATATAATTTTTTATAATAAATATAAATTATATATATATATATATATATAATTTTTTTTTTATATATATAACATAACTTGAAAACATTTTTAAATACAATGACTATTAAAAAAAAAAATAAAATAATTAAAAATAAAATACTAAATATGCAAATTATAATTAGATTTTATGTGTATTATTATTATTATATAAAATAAAACAAAACAAAACAAAAAAAAATAGTATAAAATAAACATTTAATTATCGGATCAATCAATCAATCAATCAGTCAATCAATCGGTTGTTTTTTGTCTAAACCAACATTTCTTTACCGAAAAACGAATCGGGATATCGGCGGACAACCACTTTCCGGAGCTCTTCAAATACCAGTACATATACGAGGAATGGTAGTGCAAATACCCAGACCTGACCGATAACCGGCGCTACTGTTAGGGCACTGTTCAGTCGGGGTGTATAACAGAAAAGACAGGCCAACCCCGTCTCAAATAGTATACTAATGTTTAGAAACCAATTGCTAATTAAAGTTTGAAGGAAAGTTAGATAATTAATTTAATTGATTATGTTATATCAGTTTATATGTATATATATATACCCCATTCCCTGTTCAAAAATGGACAGTCGCCTTGTTTTGCATACTATAACATCGATCCATTGGCAGACAACTACGGCTATGAAATAACTACTCTGAGCTATGGCTAAGATATCCGTCCGTTGGCTATATGTCTATATATATGTAAAATAAATATAATTATATTATAATTAGTAGAGAGAGAGAGAGAGAGAGAGAGAGAGTTAATTAATTAGTTAATTAATAATATATTTTTTACATTTTTATTTGTTGTTTTTATTTAATTTAATTTATGAATATTTTTTTCATATAGTATATAATTTTTATATATATATATATCATATATAACATAACTTGAAAACATTTTTAAATACAATGACTATAAAAATATAATTAAAAATAAAATACTAAATATGCAAATTATAATTAAATTTTATGTGTATTATTATTATTATATTATATATAATAATATTATTATTATTACTATATATATATGTAAGGGTTAGGTAAGTATGTATACCATACAGTAATATAGTTTAATATTGTATATATTGATATTGTCTAAACAATTAATTAATACATACAGTCGGTTGGGTTGGATGTCCTGTCCACCAATCATCCTGTGGTCCATACCTATTGACAATAGCTGTCTCTGAATCCCATTGTTGTCTAAGTTGGTATAACTGTGACGGTTTGAAACCTTCGTAGCCCATGGCTATGAAATAGCCTAATGAAATAGATAATTAAAAAATTTAAAAATAATATGTTTTTTTAAACAAAAAACATTTTACCTAACATTCCCGCACACGACTCGATCACACCGACCAACAGGTATGACCTCAACAACAGTGGCTCATTGACCAGTCGTTCGGTACGCGGGTTTCTCGGCGGTAGTTTCATAATATCGGATTCGGCTTTTTCGTAGGCCTGACCACCGAAAACAAAATTAAATTATTGGTTAAAAAAATAAAATATTAAAATTTAATCTATAATATTTAACTAGTGTTTAAATAACTAACTAACTAACTAAAAAACACATACATACTCACACGCATACACACACACATACATAGATACGTACATATATACTTATACACACATATATATACACATACACACACATACATTCAAACACACACATACATAGATACGTACATATATACTTATACACACATATATATACACATACACACACATACATTCAAACACACACATACATAGATACGTACATATATACTTATACACACATATATATATACACATACACACACATACATTCAAACACACACATACATAGATACGTACATATATACTTATACACACATATATATATATACACATACACACACATACATTCAAACACACACATACATAGATACATACACATGCATAGATACACATATATACATCATACATAGATACACACACATACATATACACCCACCCATACACATACATAGATAAAACATGCATACATATACACCCACCCATATACATACATAGATACACACACATACATACATAGATAAAACATGCATACACACACATACATATACACCCACCCACACACAACCTCACAGAGGATTTAACATTTTATTAAAAATTTAAAACAAATAATAATAATAAACTATAATTTTAATTACCAATGATATGGCCGGTACCATATCGGTACCCAAACAAATCAATAGTACGGTAATAGTGCCAATGGGTAGAGGAAAGCCAAACAATACATAAATGACAAACGGATAGACTGAGGTAACATTTCCGGTGAGTATATAGTTGACAGTTTTTTTCATATTATCAAATATACGCCTCCCTTCCTCAACGCCCACTACTATTGTGGCAAAATTGTCGTCCAATAGTATCATATCTGCCGCCTGTTTGGACACTTCAGAGCCTAGGATTTTAAAAATAAATATATTTATTGAAAAATACTGTTAAAAATAATTATAATTAATATTTTTTTAAAAATTAGATAATAATTTATCTATAATTAATGTTTACTTATACTTAAAAATTATTTTTTTTTAATTTCTAGTATAATCTATAATTTTTTTAAAATAATTTAAAGTGAATTAATATTAACTGTTTTTATAGTTTGTTATCAATTTTCTATTTATGTTTTTATATGTTTATTATTTAAATTAATTACTGTATATATATATATATATATATATATATATAATCATTAAATATTAAAATTAAAAAAAATAGTTTATTTTTCATTAAAAACTTAAACATATATACTATAATATAACTTTACAATTTTAATTTAAAGACTATAATTATTTAATTAAAAAAAATTTTTTTTTAATTAAGTAAAGTATAAAATTACTGTATAATAATACTGTATATTTAAAACTGTATATTTAAAAAATAATAATAACTAATAAATTAAATAACTAGTTAGCTATGGTTAAATAATAATAATAATTGATTGAAAATTAATTATTATTATTATTATTTATAGACATTACCTGTAATACCCATAGCTATACCGATATCGGCTTTTTTCAGTGCCGGCGAATCGTTAACACCATCGCCAGTGACGGCAACTATTTGTCCTAAATATTGACAATTTTCGACAATCCGGAGCTTTTGTTGGGGTGATGTCCGGGCAAATACTATCTCCGAAAATCCGTCCAAAATCTCCCTGAGCTCCGGATCGGTGAGTTCAGTCAATTCATCGCCCGGTACTACAATCGACCGATTGTTTCGGACAACCCGATCGACAGTCGGTACCGTAATGCTTGTCGAGTTACGGTGCGAGTTGGTAAATATGCCGACCATTTTGGCAATGGCCTGGGCGGTAATCGGATGATCCCCAGTTACCATTATGACTTTGATGCCGGCACTGCGACACTTGGCCACAGCGTCGGGAACTGTAGGTCTAGAAAATAATAATAATAATAATAGTAATTTTTGTTTCACAAAAAATAAAATTATAATAAAATAAATAGTAATTAATTGATTTCTTTGTCTCTCAAACTGTCTCTCTCTCAAACTGTCTCTCTCTCACTGTCTCTCTCTCACTGTCTCTCTCTCACTGTCTCTCTCTCTCTCACTGTCTCTCTCTCTCACTGTCTCTCTCTCACTGTCTCTCTCTCACTGTCTCTCTCTCACTGTCTCTCTCTCTCTCTCTCACTGTCTCTCACTATCTCTCTCTCTCTCTGTCTCTCTATTTGTCTCTCTATTTGTCTCTCTATTTGTCTCTCTATTTGTCTCTCTATTTGTCTCTCTCTGTCTCTCTCTGTCTCTCTCTGTCTCTCTCTCTCTGTCTCTGTCTCTCTCTCTCTCTCTATTTGTCTCTCTATTTGTCTCTCTATTTGTCTCTCTATTTGTCTCTCTCTGTCTCTCTCTGTCTCTCTCTGTCTCTCTCTCTCTCTCTATTTGTCTCTCTATTTGTCTCTCTATTTGTCTCTCTATTTGTCTCTCTATTTGTCTCTCTATTTGTCTCTCTATTTGTCTCTCTCTGTCTCTCTCTCTCTCTCTCTCTCTCTCTCTCTCTCTCTCTCTCTCTCTCTCTCTCTATTTGTCTCTCTATTTGTCTCTCTATTTGTCTCTCTATTTGTCTCTCTATTTGTCTCTCTCTGTCTCTCTCTGTCTCTCTCTGTCTCTCTCTCTCTCTCTATTTGTCTCTCTATTTGTCTCTCTATTTGTCTCTCTCTGTCTCTCTCTGTCTCTCTCTGTCTCTCTCTCTCTCTCTATTTGTCTCTCTATTTGTCTCTCTATTTGTCTCTCTATTTGTCTCTCTATTTGTCTCTCTATTTGTCTCTCTATTTGTCTCTCTATTTGTCTCTCTATTTGTCTCTCTCTGTCTCTCTCTGTCTCTCTCTCTCTCTCTATTTGTCTCTCTATTTGTCTCTCTATTTGTCTCTCTATTTGTCTCTCTATTTGTCTCTCTATTTGTCTATCTATTTGTCTCTCTATTTGTCTCTCTATTTGTCTCTCTATTTGTCTCTCTATTTGTCTCTCTCTCTCTCTCTCTCTCTCTCTCATAGGACTACACATACCTGGGCGGATCAATCATGGCTATCAGTCCTAGAAACCTAAAGTTGGCCATCTCAAACGGCTCTCCTTCCTCAATGTTCCACTGATACTCAGCAGGAAACTGTTGACTGGGGAACTCATAATCGCATAGAGCCAACACCCGTTCGCCCATTGAACCCAATTCCCTATAGGTTTCCTCAAATTCATCCACAAATTCCTGGCCAAACCCGACTGTCTGGCCATCGATGGCCAATCGTTGCGAACATAGTTTGATTATACGTTCGGGTGCGCCCTTCATAACCAGAAAATAATGTCCGCCGCCACTGCCGACACCGCCACCCGTGCCATCATTACTAGTATTACGGTGTATTGAAAACTGGTATTTATATGTCGAACTAAACGGTCGTTCGGCAACTTTCGGATATCGGACCCTATAGTCCATGACCGGGCCCTCCACTGACTCCATAAACCTCAAGATAGCCGTTTCGGAGGCATCGCCAGCGCAACTTCTTTTCATTATATCTGGATTATCGTCGGTAAACTCCGATCGGGAACACAATATAGCGCATCGGCGATAGGCCGACCAATTCATCGGCGGTTGAGTCGGCGGCAATTGTTTGGCCATTTCTTGTCTATCGTGCGATACTCGGATGATATCAAACCCCAGCCAACAGTGTTCGACAGTCATCCGATTCTGTGTCAATGTTCCCGTTTTGTCCGTACATATAGTCGATGTCGATCCCAATGTTTCAACCGCTTCCAGATGTTTGACCAAACAATTCTTGGATGCCATCCGTTTGGCCGTCAGTGTCAACGATACGGTCAGTGCCGGCAATAAACCTATTTATATATAGATATACAGTATATTAAAATCAATAGTTAGATACCAGTGTTGTAACAGTTATACACTACTACTACTACTACTACTACTACTACTACTACTACTACTACTACTACTACTACTACTACTACTACTACTACTACTACTACTACTACTACTACTACTACTACTACTACTACTACTACTACTACTACTACTACTACTACTACTACTACTACTACTACTACTACTACTACTACTACTACTACTACTACTACTACTACTACTACTACTACTACTACTACTACTACTACTACTACTACTACTACTACTACTACTACTACTACTACTACTACTACTACTACTACTACTACTACACTAATAATAATATCTAATTAAATAACTAATAGTTGTTTTTTTTCCAAATCAAACTATACCTTCGGGAACATTACCGACGGTAATACCGATCATCAGTGTAAACGAATGAAAGAAACCGTTACCGAAACCCATGGAAATGGCAAATATGATAATACCGGTCAGTACGGCAATAACGGTAATAATGGCCACAAACCGATCGATTTCCTTAGCAATCGGTGTCTTATCGTTATGAATACCCGACACCAGGCGTGCAATATCGCCCATAACTGTCCGATCGCCGGTAGCTATAGCTATACCATAGCCGGAACCGTCGACACAGTTAGTGGAAAAAAATGCCAAATTTCTTGACTCCAGAGCATTCTGGTGTCCGACGTCTATACTACGGGATAGTGGATCCGATTCGCCCGTAAGGGACGAGTTGTCCACTTTCATGCTTTCGCACCGTACGATACGTATGTCGGCCGGTACCCGGTCGCCGGCCTTACAGTAGACAAGATCGCCGACCACTATCTGGTCGGCCGGTATCTGACGCCGACGTCCCTCACGAATCACTGTTGTTTGCTATCAGTAGATAGTATTACTATATATAAAGTCTGTGACAGAAGGGTGCGAACTGGTTTTTGCTTAATATCTCTATAACTAATTGAGCTAGATCAATAAAAATTTTATGAGATACATGGAATCCTGGGACGTATAACTTAGTATAGTTAAGTTTTATAAATTTAAGCTTATGTAGCTAAGCACCGGTAGGTGCCATATCTCTAAAACTATAATAAATATCTAAATTCTGATAATATGAATTTAAAATAGGTGAAAATTCATTAGACACGTATTTCAGTAATTTTTTTAAAAATTAATAAATTTTAAACAAAAAGCAAAAAAATGTAAAATTTGTAATATTTTGATATTTTCTAGAAAAAAAGTGTCAAGGTATTTTGATATGAAATTAATCTATTATTATTTGTTATTTTATTAGGAATGATTATTCTATTTACAATTTTTAATTATCATGCTTAGTTTTTAAGATATTAAAGAAAAACATTTTTACCATTATATAATTTTTTCTTATAAAATTTTATTAATTATATTTGTTACTAAATTTATATAATGGTAAAAAGGTTTATCTTTAATATCTCAAAAACTAAGCAAGATAATTAAAAATTGTAAATAGAATAATTATTCCTAATAAAATAACAAATAATAATAGATTAATTTCATATCAAAATACCTTGACACTTTTTTTCTAGAAAATATCAAAATATTACAAATTTTACATTTTTTTGCTTTTTGTTTAAAATTTATTAATTTTTTAAAAAATTACTGAAACACGTGTCTAATGAATTTTCACCTAGTTTAAATTCACATTATCAGAATTTAGATATTTATTATAGTTTTAGAGATATGGCACCTACCGGTGCTTAGCTACATAAGCTTAAATCTATAAAAACTAACTATACTAAATTATACGTCCCAGGATTCCATCTTTCTCATAAAATTTTTATTGATCTAGCTCAATTATTTATAGAGATATTAAGCAAAAACCAGTTCGCACCCTTCTGTCACAGACTTTATATTACTATTTGTATGGGACTACAGATTAGGGACTACAGGTTAGGGACTACAGGTTAGGGACTACAGGTATAGGACTACAGGTTAGGGACTGAAGGTTAGGGACATTAATGAGGAAAGTTAGGAAAGTTAGGAAAGTTAGGAAAGTTAGGAAAGTTAGGAAAGTTAGGAAAGTTAGGAAAGTTAGGAAAGTTAGTTAGGAAAGTTAGGAAAGTTAGGAAAGTTAGGAAAGTTAGGAAAGTTAGGAAAGTTAGGAAAGTTAGGAAAGTTAGGAAAGTTAGGAAAGTTAGGAAAGTTAGGAAAGTTAGGAAAGTTAGGAAAGTTAGGAAAGTTAGGAAAGTTAGGAAAGTTAGGATAGTTAGGAAAGTTAGGAAAGTTAGGAAAGTTAGGAAAGTTAGGATAGTTAGGAAAGGTATTGTTTACTTACAGGTGGTGTCATATTTTTGAATGACTTGAATACACTGTTACTACTTGCTTGTTGATAATAGGAAAATGTGCCTGTTAATATTACAGTCAATGCCAACACTACGCCCAGGTATGTCTAATAATTAATTAATTAATTAAATAACATTTTAAATTAAAATTAAAATAAATAATAGATGTTTAAATTTATATATATATTATTATATACTCTATACTAATATTTTGGGCAAAAAAAAAAAATATTTTACTGTTAGATAATAACATTTTTTTAAAAAATAATTAATTAATTATATTTATAACATTATAACTAAGTTTTTTAAGTATTAGTTAATTATTTATTGTTTATAAATTAAAAAAAAATATTAGTTTATATTTTACTATAAAATATTATAGATTTAAAAAATATTATTATTATATTTATTAAAAAAGTAGTACAGGTATTATGTTATATATATATATAACTATATTATCCAAATATTATTTGAAATATACAAACATTTATTAATATATAATTCAATTTAGTTTTATTAGTTTATACTAATAATAATTAATTGTCGTAAAAAATATAGTGTAATTTTATTTTATAAATTGTTAAACATTATTGTTTTTTCCCTACTTTTTATATATTGATACTAAACTAAAATATCAAAAAAAACAAAAACAAAATTTTACTTACATTTTGCATATCTTTTGATACACCATAGGCTATAAAACTGGCTATCGATGCAAACCATAACAATAGGGCAAAACCGCCGGTCAGCTCTTTCAGATAGAGAAGCGCCCAATGAGTCTGTTTTGGTGGCGTAAAAGCATTGGGTCCGTCCCTCAGTAATCTCAGGCCAGCCTCGGCTTCGGTTAGACCCGATTCCCGATCGGTACCCAATCGGACACAGACCGTATCGATGTCCATAAGATGTTCAGTAATTTTGACATCTTTTGCCAAATCAGTTGTGTTTGACTTATCCGTTGATTTTAACTAAAAAAAATATAAAATAAAAAATAATTTTCAACAAAAAAATAAAACAAAAATATTTGATTTTTCGGTTAGAAATTTATCCCATTATTCAATAAGACTATTGATTTTTTTTTATTTGTTTGTTTTTACTTATTATTTAATTAATAAAAAAATTATTTTCATATACTGTGTGTAAATATATATAAGAAATTTATATAAAAAAATTAAAAGTTTATAATTTAATTTGAATTTTAGATAAATTTTGTAATTTTCATATACTGTGTGTATATATATATAAGAAATTTATATTAAAAAATTAAAAGTTTAAAATTGAATTTTAGATAAATTTTGTAATTTTCATATACTGTGTGTATATATATAAGAAATTTATTTTTAAAAAATTAAAAGTTTATAATTGAATTTTGAATAAATTTTGTAATTTTTTTGTTGGTGTCTATGTGTATGAATCATGTATTTTATATTCATATTATTATTATTTTTTATTACTATTGAATATTTTAATATATAAATTGTAAATTACATACATTTTATATTATTGATAATAAATTTCTAACTGATTATAATACTATTAATAATATTAAAAAAATGTAAATATCATTTTAACATGTGATTTAAACGCATATAAAATATTTATAATATTACATATAATATATTGAAAATTTCATTTATTTAGATAAAAAACCAATTTAAAAAATAATAAAATTTTAATTTTCATAATATAGTTAACTAATAATAAATTCAAAAAATATATATTTGTTTCATAAAAGATTTATATAAAAAATATTATAAAAATTAAATAAATTTGTTTTTACTTTGTTTTTCTTCCAGAATTTAATCGTAAATTTATTTTTAGTCTTAATATACTTGTCGTCTGGATGTCCACTCTCGAGGTCAGTCTGTTTTAGGTCATCCCCATTAAGTTGTCGTAATTTAATGCCATTATTATTATTATTATTATTATTGCTTATATTATTGTTATAGTTATTATTATTATCATTATTATTATTATTATGGCTATTATTAATTTTATATGTTTTACCCATTATTTTTTATTTAAAAAAAATAATTAATTAATAATATATATATTTACAGTAAACTACACACAAAAAAAACAAATTATTTTTTAATACACCAAAAAACAATAGTTTTTTCACCAAAATATTTTATTAAAAAATTAAACAATGTTTGTGTTTTTATAATCACAAAAAAATAATAATATTTATTATCAAATAATATATGAAATCATTTTATTTATTTTATTTTTTAAAAAAATAAATATTATTAAATTAATATTTCACACACAAAAAATAGATAATAAATATAACAATTTGATAATAATAATACTAATTTTTTAAATATATATATTTATATAACTAAATTGATTTTTACTTTATAACAATAATAATACTATCAAATATAAAAAAACACTAATAAAAAAATTTCATAATATTTTCAGATATAAATGCAAATCATCAAATGAAATATAAAAAAAAATAAAATTAATAAATTTTATTGTAATTATTTATATTTTGTTTTATTTGATGAAATTGTTTTGGCAATAAATAACAAAAAAATACAGTATTAAGATATTATAAGTATATATATATATATATATAAATATTTTTATTATATTTAGTTTGTTTTTATTGTTTTTTTTGTGGATAATATGCATATCATATATATATATATATATATAGTATTATAATCCTTTAGCAACTAAATTGCAAATATATATACTTTATATATATATATATTGATTGTCTAAGAAAATTGTTAATAACTTTTTTATTAATTATTTTTTATATTATTAGTTAAGTTAAGTTAATTAGCATCTCAATCATTATATGCATTATTGCCAACTCATAGATCAAATAGTATATAAAATACAAAAAAAAATTAATTATTTTTGTAATAAAATAAAAAATATTATTTTTATTATTATTAAATTAATATTAATTCTCTAATAAAAAATTTCAAAAAAATCAATATTTAAAATATAAAATTTACTAAAAATAATTTAAGTTATTATACTATAAATATTTGAGCAAATAATTATTATGTTATTATTATTTTTTAATTTTAATTTAATAAATTTAATTTAAAATCACCAAGTTTATTTTTATTAAATTTTAACAGTTTTATCATAGTTTATATAATTTCAATATTATTGCTATACAATAATTTTTTTTAAATAAAGCAATTTACTGGTAATATTTAAATATTTTAATAATTTTGTTTCGCACAAATAAAATTAGTTTAATGAATAAAATATTATATAGTTTTTAAACAATTTAATTAATTAAAAATTATTTCTTAATAAATTAATAAAAAATTCATATGAGTTGCGAAATATATAATAAATCATATGATTTTATTTTTATTTATATTTTTTTTATTATCTAAAATTATTTAATTTTAATTAAAAAATAGATTAATATATATATATACAATAAATATGAAAATATTAATCTATTTTAATCATTACTAATTAATTACATTAGTATTTATTTAATGTATTAATAATTTATTTTATATTTTATATCCTTATGTATGCAAACAATTATTTATTGATATTTATTGGCAATATTTGTATATTTCAATCTATAATACAGTATTATTATTATTATCTAATCTAAGCTATAAAAAATACTAAAAAATTATAATCAATACAAAAATTGTAAAAAAATTATAAAATTATTTCACATAATTATATGATAACAAAAAAAACTATTTATTATAAACTATTATAAAATTAGTTATTGTTTTCTAATAGTTATTGACAAATATATATATATATATTAAATAATTTTATAGAAAAATTAAACATTTAATTAATAAACTTTATTAAAAAATTTATAAATTTAATTATTATTTAAAAAACTAATTAAATGTCTATTTAATTTATAAAATAAAATATGTTAATAAAAATTTGCATTTGTTATTATTATTATTGTAGTTGTGATAAATTATTTATTTTTTTTTTTGAAACAATGAACAAAAAATTTCATATATTTTTAAATTAATATTTCATATATATATATATATATCTATGTATTAATGAAATCTAAATTGATATTTATATACAGTATATAGGAGTATAAGTTAGATATTTCTAGTTTTACTAATAACTTAAACATATGATGAATGTCTGGTATTTTATTTTTGTTTGTCATTTAGTGTTAACTATCGATAAATTTATTGAATTTTATACATATTTTTATATCTTTATATATATATATATATATATACTTTATATATATTGCACACAATAATATATACTCATGTAATACTGTATATACAATATATTGCAAGTATTATTAATAATAATAATAACAATAATAATAATAATAATTATAATAATAATAATAAACTAGAAATGTTTTACAAAAATAATTATACTTTAAATTTTATTATATATATATACTAAATAGATCTTTATATAATAAAAATTTATATCTATTTTTTTTATTATTATGCAAAATGTATACAATAAAAATAATTTTTTATTAAATATTTCATAATAATAATAATAATAATAATAATTTGAATTTAGTCAATTTATTATTATTATTATTGTTATTATTAATTATAACTAATAGTAATAAATACATTGCGAAAATAAATACATTTATACAATTTATGATATTTTAGTGTCATTAATATATAATACATTTACAATATAAACCAATATATATATATATATTTTATATAAATATTAAATACTTTACATGTTGTTAAACAATTAATTTATTGTTATTATTATTTATAAATTAATTTATTGTTATTGTTTTATAAATTAATTAATATTAAAATAGTCCTGTTCAATTAACGTCAACATTGTGTGTCAACAACATATGTGTCACAATACTATTAATTATTAATTAATTAATTAATTATATGAAATATATAATTAATATATTAGTAAAATACTGTATATAAATATTTTCATAGTCTATATTATAGTTTATATTAAATAAGCTATTTAGTTATAATTAGCTATAATTACTTAATTGTAATAAATTAGGATAATTTAATATAATTTAATACATATATAGATTGAATGTCTATAAATAAATATTACATATATTAAACTTAATTTTTTTAAAAATAAAAAAATTAATAAATTTATTATTACTAATATTTATAATTATTAATATGTTTTTTAAATATTTTAATTTTAAATAATTATTTATTTATTATTACTAATATTTATATTTATTGATATGTTTTTTTTAAATATTTTAATTTTAATTAATTATTTAATTATTATTACTAATATTTATATTTATTGATATGTTTTTTTTAAATATTTTATTTTAATTTAAATTAATTATTTAATTATTATTACTAATATTTATATTTATTGATATGTTTTTTTTAAATATTTTAATTTTAATAAATAAATAAATAATTATTATTATTATTAAAATGAAATACTAAGCCAACAATTCCTGTCCCAAAAATGATTGCGGAAATAGTCTAATAATTAATTTCCTGAGCTCTTCAAACAGGAACAGGTAGATAAAAAATGGCAGCGCAAACACCCATACCTGGCCGATAACCGGTGCCATATGCAGTACTGTATGGAGGCCGGGTGTATAGGCAAACAGTACGGCCAGTGCCGTCTCAAAAACTATACTACCGTTGAGCACCCAATTGCTATATCAACAACAAAATTAATTAATTTTTTTTGTGTGTATAAAATTTTATATCTATGATTATCATTCAAATATATAAACACATCTACACACACACACACACACGCACACACACAGATACATACATACATACAAACACATACATACAAACACATACATACAAACACATACATACAAACACATACATACAAACACATACATACAAACACATACAAACACATACATACAAACACATACATACATACAGACACATACATACAAACACATACATACAAACACATACATACAAACACACACACACACACACATACATACATATACTTTATATCTAAATAAATAGCCAAATATGTTATAGTTATAGTCATTGTATTGTAAATGTATATGTATTTAAACAATGTGTTACTAAAATAAAAACTTATATAAGTATTACATAACAATAGATTTGCTATTTATTTACTACTACTACTACTACTACTACTAGTTATTACTAGTGCTTTATTGATGGCAACTAACAACTGGTTTATACTGTACTACTCAAAAAAACTATACCTGTAATTGACTGAACCAGTTGTCTGCGGTATAAAAAACAGGTATAACAATGAAATTAAATTTAACAAAAAAAAAAATATAATTATTTTAAATTAACTGTGCTTTTAAATCTATGATTTAATACATTAGTATATTTAGTTAATATAAAGCGTTAGTGGTATAACGGTTAGCATAGCTGCCTTCCAAGCAGTTGACCCGGGTTCGACTCCCGGCTGACGCAAATTTTTGTTTGTGTGTGTGTGAGATCTAAATATGATAATTTATCATGCTCAAATATTTTGTAATGTTTGATTATTTTGCACATAAAACTATTTTCTACAGTAATTAAACACATCTATTAAATACATATACATTCTCTCTCTCTTTCTCTCTCTCTCTCTCTCTCTCTCTCTCTCTCAATACATACACATAGTCTCTCTCTCTCTTTCTCTCTCWYWCTCTCTCTCTCTCTCTCTCTCTCTCTCTCTCTCTCTCTCTCTTTCTCTCTTTCTCTCTCTCTCAATACATACACATAGTCTCTCTCTCTTCTCTCTCAATACATGCATACTCTCTCTCTCTCTCTCTCTCTCTCTCTCTCTCTCAATACATACACATACTCTCTCTCTCTCTCTCTCTCTCTCTCTCTCTCTCTCTCTCTCTCTCTCAATACATACACAATCTCTCACTCTCTTTCTYTCTCTCTCTCTCTCTCTCTCTCTCTCTCTCTCTCTCTCTCTCTCTCTCTCTCTTTCATACAATAATAAGTTTATTAGTATTATTGTTATTATCCCACAAAAAAAGATAATGCTTACCCCATGCCCTGACTAAATAGGGACAGTCGTCTAGTTTTGTTAACTATAACGTCCATCCATTGGACAACCACTACAGCCATAAAATAGCTGCTCTGAGCTATAGCTGTCAGTTGTTGTCTTTGATCATAAGTCTGAATATACAAACAATATATATATTATTACTTTTATTTTTATTTTTAAAAAATTTATTAAATATATATATAATAATAATAATATTTTACTAACCGTTTCGGTTAATGGTTTACCGTTGCGATCATCATTGGGACCGTATCTCCAAAGTTTTATATCCTTATCGTCCCATTTATCTCTCAACATAAACAACATACTGGGCGTAAAGCCCTCGTAGTCTAGACTAATGAAATAACCTATTAATTGAAAAAATAAAAATTTTAAAAATTAGAAAATAAATTAAAAATTTAATTTAATTATTTATTTAATTAAATTTTACCCAAAAAACCGCAAGCAGTACATATGGCACCGACCATTAGGTAGGCGCGCATCAGTAGCTTAGCAGTGACCAGTCGATCGCGTTTAGGATTACGGGGCGGCATATTCATGATATCCGACTCGGCTTTTTCGTAGGCCTACAAAATATATATATATATATATTATTTTAATATATATTTGTTTAAAAATTAATTAATTAATTAAATTAAACTATATTTATTATATTTCTGGGTTAGCATATCGACAAATCAATAGTACATACATACACACACACACACACAAATACACATACATATGCACACACATATGCACACACATACATACACACATACATACACACATACATACACATATAAATACACATATAAATACACATATAAATACACATACACATACACATACACATACACATACACATACACATACACATACACATACACATACACATACACATACACATACACATACACATACACATACACATACACATACACATACACATACACATACACATACACATACACATACACATACACATACACATACACATACACATACACATACACATACACATACACACAACCTTACAGAGGATTTAACATTTTTATAAAATAATTTAAATAAATATTATATAATAATAATAAATTAATTACTATTGCAATGGCCGGTACCATATCGGTACCCAAACAAATCAATAGTACGGTAATGGTGCCGATGGCCAGCGGAAAGCCAAACACAACGTAAATGATAAACGGAAACAGTGTCGTAGCGTTGCCGCCGATAATATAGGACACAGTTTTTTTCATATTATCAAATATACGCCTCCCTTCCTCAACGCCCACTACTATTGTGGCAAAATTGTCGTCCAATAGTATCATATCTGCCGCCTGTTTGGACACTTCAGAGCCTAGTATTTAATAAAAATAAATATATTTAAAATAAATTTATTGAAAAATACTGTTAAAAATAATTAGTTATAAAAAGTTTTAATAAAAAATTATTGTTATTTATAAATTAAAAAATTAAAATAGATTTTTTATAATTATTATTAATAATAATTATAATATATTTCAATAAATAAAAATGTTATTATTATTATAGATTCTATTAACTAAAT
>NW_026533250.1:6502500-6725000 GCF_028296485.1 Oppia nitens
ATCAATGTGTGTCCGATATTGGGCGCACACTTCCTGGACGTCCATTAAATGTTCGGTAATTTTGACATCCTTGACCAGATCGACATTGGTTTGGCCAGTATTTATCGGCTAATTAAATAATAATTAAATGAAATTAATAACAATTTTTTTTCGGTTAATAATAATAATAATTAAATTTACAAAAATAAAAAAATTAATTTTTTTGTTTGATTTCATTAAATAATTTTTTTTTTCAGTAATGTTTACAGTTTTGTTAGAAGAGAGAGAGAGAAAAAAAAGTTTTATTAATATATAACTGTTTAGTCAATTGTAATAAAAAAAAAGTTTATTATAAAATTCAATCAAAAAATAAAATCAATAAAAATATAAATTATTATTTTTTTTTTTAGTTATATATTGATTTTTTTTATTTGAATATTAATTTATTTTTCAAAAAAAAAACATTAAAATTATATAATAAATACTTTTTTCTTTTTCCAAAATTTTAGCCGCGAATGGCCACCAATTGTTTTCTGGTCGTCACTGACCGACAATTTGCCGCCAATTGTCGGCTGTTGGCCACTCTCTACGTCCCGTTGATTGTTGGCTGCCGACTGATTGTTACTAATTGTATAACTTTTTTGAGACATTAGTTAAAAGTATTATTATATTAACACAATTATTGAAAATATATATATTAATATATTTAAAAAAATTATTATTAAAAATAATTAAATATAATTAATTAATTTATGTTGAATTTTTTTTTTACTAAATAACATATAGTATTATTAATTAGGTGTAAATTATTATTATTATTATTATTATTAGAAACTTTATGTAACCAAAATAAAAATAAAAATAAATAAATTTAATATAAATTATTTATTTAGAAAAAAAACTAAAAATAAAAACTTTTAGTTTTACTTAATTTATACTAAAACTGGTTAATATACTGGTGTTAAATGATTGCACTTTTTTTTGGTAAAAAAAATAATTTAGATATTTTTTATTTATTAATCTTTTTTTATAATTAAAGCACATTTTTTCATTATTATTATTTAAAGAGTTAAAAGATAATATATATATATATATTTATAATATGATGATATAATTCATTATAATTTATTTGTTCAATTATTTTAAAAAGGCCACCTGGTTGAATTGATGTCACCCATGTATTTCATAATTTAGTTGATAGGTATTTGATTATTAGTTTATAATAATTGATATATATTACTATATACTAATAAATTATATACTAATAAATTACAGTTAGAAAGAGAGAGAGAGAGAGAGAGAGAGAGAGAGAGAGAGAGAGAGAGAGAGAGAGAGAGAGAGAGAAGAGTGAGAGAAGAGAGAGAGAGAGAGAGAGAGAGAGAGAGAGAGAGAGAGAGAGAGAGAGAGAGAGAGAGAGATCAAAACTAATGAAATAATAATTATTAATAATTATTAATAATTATTAGTATTATTATTATAGAAGCGGTATATATATATATATTCAATGAAGTGTATATATATATATATTATATTTATATATATATATATATATACATTATATATATATATATATATATATATATATTATATAMATATATATATATATATATATATATATATATATATATATATATATATATATATATATATATATATATATTATATACATTATATATATATATATATATATGTGTGTGTGTGTGTGTGTGTGTGTCATGTATGATCTATTAATATATAGTAATATATATGTGTATATTATATATACAGTATATAATATCAATAGTATATCTAATATACTACAAATAATTTCAGTGTCAATATATATATATATATGTTGTATATGTGTTAATTAAAAGTCTAATTACGTAAATATAAAGTAAATTAATGCTTTGTCATACAATACAATTACTTAATAATATATTGTGTGTATATATAAATAGTGTAAATTATGAAACATTAATAAAATTTAAATTTAAATTAGATTAATAATTACAATATACAGTATATAWATATATGTAATAATATATTTTTTTCCAAAACATGTGCACATATTGTAATTAAATTATAGCAAAATAATTTAATGGACAATTTGTACTGTAAATTGTCTATGAAATAAATAAATTTTTTATTATAATTATAAATAATTTTCATAATCATTGATATTGAATATCAATTATTAATGAAATTTTTTTGTTTGTGTGTTAGTTATCATTATTTTTTAGCAATTTATTATTTATTTATAATTATGACAACAATTTTTATTAAAATTATTAATCACTGTACAAATATTGCTACAATTATTTATTTATTTAATGAAATGTTTATATCTTTTTAAAAAAAATTAATCATGAAAATAATTATAATTTTTACTAATTTAACAAAAAATTCTGTATAATTATTAAAAAAAATTAAATATTATATTTTAATTACAAAAAAAATGTATAATAAATCTATACTGAAATTACTTTTTTTAAAAAAATTATAATTACTTTATAAAAATTAAACTATTTTTTTAAATTGTAGAAATAAATTATTTTACTAATAATAATTATATATTAAAAAAGCACTTATAAAACTAATATATATATATATATATTATATAAAAATTACACATAATAATAATAATCAATTGCAATTAAGTGCATGTGAGCCAGTACATTTAGTTTACTATTGTATACATTTATATATATTTTTTTGATGTCTGATACCATAAATGATAAATAATTAGTCATTACTTTTACTAATATAAATAAATTGTTGAAATATTATTGATTGACGTCTTTTCTATTATTATTATTATTATCAGTTAAATAATTACAAATATTTAAACAAAATAATAATAATAATAATAATAATTAATAAAATAGACGCCGATGATAATTTTCACTAAATATACAGAGTTTAAATATATATATATTATATATATATATATATATATATATATATATATATATATATATATATATATATATATATATATATATATATATATATATTATAGTCCAGGGTAAACTTTAAAAAAATTAATAATAGCTATTATAAATAATTAAAATATTATATTTTATTTATATAAAAAAATAAATTTTAATATATTAATTATAAATATATATATATTGAATATATATGTTTAGTTTATATATATATTAAATATTTATTTTACATTAAAAATTGTTTCTCACTCACTCACTCACTCACTCACTCACTCACTCACTCACTCACTCACTCACTCACTCACTCACTCACTCACTCACTCACTCACTCTATTATACATTGTGTGACTGTATATACTTATAGACAGTTAGACAAACAGCTGTTAAGTTATAGTTAGTTTATGAATCAAAAAAAAATAAAAAATAAAATAAAATCATTAACTAAGGTCCTGGGGTTCGTGTAATCATAAATATATACTATCTATAAGTAGTTTTATTACGTAAGTCCCCCCTCTGATTACGATTTCCTCCCCCTTATTAGAAATAAGTATAGTATTCCTAAGTTAAGTTCATTACAAATATTTTTTTAGATAAATATTATATACAAACTATCTATTACTTAACATTTAAGTACTTTTACAGTATATATTAAATTTATTATTATTATTATATAAATTTGTTATATAAAAATTTATAAAATATTTTAAATTTTTATTAGTCTATATACTRTATATATATATATATTAAGTAATAAAGTTTGTAAATATTTTTTATTGTAATTTAATTTTTATTATATAATGTTTAATATGTCTATAGCTATGGGTTAGAGATCTATTGGGTGATCCATCCTATCTGATTGATACAACATTCCTATTTCCATCGGTGATGACTATCGGATCCTTTTGTATAACTATAGGATTTTGTTTAAATAGTTATCATGAATACAAACATACACTGTATTACTGGGATATGTTATCACAAATCAATAGTCAAACACTACAACATCCAATACAACCGAAACAATTAAAACAGTTATCATTGAAATTTAATCTAATTTATCTATATCTAACATTTATGCTTTATATAAATTTGTTGGTATGCAATACTGTCTATATTTATTTGTATTACTGGGCACTGGTAACTGATTTTGATACCAATACCTATCGATGGCTAATAACACTAATTATAAATTTATTATTAAGTATAGTATATTTGATTAAATCATTAGGTACAGTAATTTCAACATTTATGATTTGTTATTCCTATTCATATATATTAAAAATGATATTCAATGAAATAAATGATAAACTTATTAAAATAATATTAACTTATCGATCAAATAAATGGCAAACTATTAATCCGATAAAATTATTAACAATAATCAGTGAACACAATAGGTTTACTAAATTGGTTATGGATTGCAATGGATTTTTCAATAGTCTAACATTTATATTATATTTTATGTCAACTCCATGTATACTAATTGTTATTTTCAGTATATTTAGTAAAAAATATTTATTAATTGGTAGAATCTGTTGTCTATTTTCATTTATGTCAATGTTTTCATTATTGTTTTCTATAAACTCAATGAGCACTTGGATCAGTAGATCAGCTCATTTACCATTAAATCAATTATACAGTTATCTGGCCAGACATCCGACGATATCCATACAAATACGGCTATAATTACTTATATATATCGAGCGACTGTCGGGACCAACAATTGGTATCTATTGTTACGATTTGTTTCCAATAAATAGTTTTGAATTATTTCAATACTATTATATTTGCGGTCAATTAATGTTAACTTTAGCCTCATTTGTTTAATTACTATATTTATATATATATAAATAATTTACTAAAATAATATTTTAATAATCAATATACTGTATGTTTTTTTTGAAGTAATATTTTCATAATTTAAATTTTTGTTGTTGTTGTTAACTTTCATTATTCATTATTTAACAATAAAACATTATTATTATTTTATATTATATATTTATATAATATAATATATTTTAATTGTTATTATTATTAATTACTATTAAGTAAAATAATAAATTATTTATTTACTAAATAATTTTATTTATAGATTTTTTGATTTAATTAATTTAGTTATAAAAATACTTAAATTTTTTATATAAATTATTTAAGTAATAATACTAATATAAATATACTAAAAATTATAGTCTATAATAGATATTCAATTTATTTAATAAAATTTTATATTTAGAAAAATTTATAATCAATATTTATTTCATTAAACAATTATTTATAACATAACTATTAAATTAATAATAATAAGATTTAGAATAACTAGAATATAATTTTTTATAAATAATTATTATTCAAATCATTTATAGATTTTTTTTGATAGAATTTGCAATAAATTCAAGTAATAAAAAAAATTTTAGGATAATTATAAATAATATAAATTTATTATATTAATAATAGTATGTTTGAATTAAATATTTTGCATGAATTAATCAAAAGTTAAGTTAAATAACTTTTACTAACATGTTTAATTAATAATTAATTAATAGTATAAATGTTTTTGAAAATATTTAAAAAAGTTTAGATTATAAATTAATATAATTTTTAGTTAGTTATTTAATATAATTTATAGTTAGATATTTAATATAATTTATATATAAAAAACTAGTAAACAAATTAACTATAAAATTAATAAAATAATTATTATTTAAAAATTAACTTTTAAATTAATAATAATAATAAGATATAGAAATTACTACTATAATAAAAAATTTTTAATTAACTATTATTAAAATATATAGATTTTTTTGAATTAGCAATGTATTTTTAGAATAATTATTAATAAAATTTTATAATAATATTATTGCATTAAATATATTATTATTATAATAATTTATATTTTGCGTGTGATAATCAAAAAAAAAATAAATAAAAATATGTAAAGCATAATAAATTAATTAATAAATATATATTATAAATACATTGTATATCACAATAATTAATGAATTATAGCATAAATAATCATAAAGTTATACTAACATTATAATTAATAATTAATTATTGTATAAATAATTTTGAAATTATTTAAAAATTTAATATAGAAATATAAATAAATTAAGTTTTAAACTAGTTAACAAAAATAAACTCTAAAATTAATAAAATAATTATTATAATAAATAAATTGCATAATAAAACTATATTTTAAATATAATTTTATCTGAATTATGTCATCAATAATCAGATCAATGATAAAGATTTATAAAAGTTATTAATCATTTGATTCAGTGATCATTATACTCAATGAAATTCGTAAAAAATGTTATATAAGTATTTATGATTCAATAGATGACTATCAAACGGGACAGTTGTCTAATAAACGTATAGTATTGGTACTGTTGTCACATCTATTTGTTTTGATTAATGGCATAAAGTTTACAACAATAGGACTAATCAATGAAGTAATAAAGTTTTTAAATAATTTTATTGTAATTTAATTTTTAGTAAATTTATTATGTCTATAGCTATGGGTTAGGGATCTATTGGGTGATCCATCCTATCTGATTGATACAACATTTCTATTTCCATCGCTTATGAGTATCGCATCGTTTGGCATAACTTTAGGATTTTGTTTAAATCTTTATCATGAATACAAACATACAATGTATTACTGGGATATGTTATCACAAATCAATAGTCAAACATTTCAACATTCAATACAACCGAAACAATTGAAACGGTTATCATTGAAATTTAATTTAATTTATATATATCTAACATATATGTCGTATTTAACTTTGTTGTTATGTAATATTAGCTATATTTATTTATATTACTGGGCACTGGTATCTGATTTTGATACCAGTACCTATCGATGGCTAATTACACTAATTATAAATCTAATTTTAAGTATAATATTTATATTTAATGGATTGGGTACAGTTATTTCAATATTTATGTTTTGTTATTCCTATTCAAGTATAATAAAAATGATATTCAATGAATTAAATGATAAAATTTATAAAATAATATTAACTTATCGATCAAATAAATGGCAAACTATTTATCCGATAAAATTATTAGCAATAATCAGTGAACACAATAGGTTTACTAAATTGGTTATGAATTGCAATAGATTTTTCAATAGTCAAACATTTCTACTATATTTTATGTCAACTCCATGTATACTAATAGTAATGTTAAGTATATTTATTGAAAATAACTTAATTATTGGTCGAATTACTTCTCTATTTGCATTTATTTCAATGTTTTCATTGCTATTATCTATAAACTTAATGAGCACTTGGATCAGTATATCAGCTCATTTACCATTAAATCAATTATACAGTTATCTGGCCAGACATCCGTCAATATGTATACAAATACGGCTAAAATTGCTTATATATGTCGAGCGACTGTCGGGACAAACAATTGGTATCTATTGTTACGATTTGTTTCCAATAAATAGTTTTGAATTATTTCAATACTATTATATTTGCGGTCAATTAATGTTAACATTAGCCTCATTTATCTAAATATTATATATAAAATATATAAAACTTAATATAACATAAAAAATTATAAATTTATATTGTAATTATAAGTTTGTTAATTAGAAATTAATATTTTATTTTTATTTTTTAATTTATAATTAATATATATTAAAATTGTGTAATTATTATATGTAATTTCATAATTACTGTATATTGTAATAATCAATATATGTTTTTTATTGCGGATATGTTTAATAATTAAAAATATTTTTTTAGACATAAAATCAATATAAATTTAATATATTTTTTTATAAAGTTCATAATCTTAATAACTATTAAATATAAAATTATTATTATATAATATCATATTTATTAATAAATTATCTCATAAATAGAATAGTGTAATATATTAATAATTATAAATAAATTATTAGTATATTTAACATAATAATAATATTTATTAAAGTATTTTTATTAACAATATTATAAATTAAAATTAGGTAAAATAATAAATTATTTATTTACCTAGATTATTTTAGCTATAAATTTATTGATTTAATAATTTAGTTAAATAAAATACATAAATTAGAATATAATTTATTTAATTAATAAAAATACTTTATAAATATAATAATGTATTATATATATTCAATTTATTTCATTTTTTTCATAAAATAATTATTATTTATAACATAACTATTATCGTAATAATAATAATATCTAGAATATACTAGACTTTAATTTATTATTAATACAGTAATATAGTGTATTAGATTAACAATTAAAAATAAATTACTATTAAATTAAACTATAAAGTTTAATATATATTATTTAATTGTTTATATAATAATATTAATATACTAAAAATTATAGTTTATTATAGAAATTTTATATTTAAAAAAATAATTATTATATAAAAATAAAATATTATATTGTAGGGGAAGTGGGGTATTACTGACATTTAGGACTAAGCTAAACTAACTTATGTAAACCAAAACACTCGGTAATATACCACCAGCCCTTACGGTTGGGCTCTCAACCCGGTGTGTGGCTTAAGGGGCGAGCGGATCCCCTTGTTCCCCGACATCGTCGGGTAACTCTTACTATACGGGAGTAACCGCGTTCATGTTTATAATAGTTGACAACGGACATGTCATTGGGTATGCAATTACCTTCAGGATAGGTTACCTTATAGATAGATTACCATATACGTAGGTTGCTTTATAGGAGTTAACCCATAAGTAGGTTATCATATATGTATGTTGCCGTATAGGTAGGTTATCTTATAGGTAGGTAAACGTACAGGTAGGTTATCTTATAGATGGACTACCATATTGGCAGGCAACTATAGATAGGTTACCGTGCAGTTAGATTACCTTATAGATAGATTGCCATATACGTAGGTTACATTATAGATAGTTTACTATATGAGTAGGTTCCTTATAATCAGATTATAATATAGGTAGGTTATCTTATAGGTAGGTCATCCTATGGTACTGCATACCTTAGTGTCTGTCATGTTATTTCATTAGGTTCTCTCGTAGGTTTTCTCGTAGGTTCTCTCGTAGGTTCACCCGTAGGTCCACCCGTAGGTACACCCGTAGGTACACCCGTAGGTCCACCCGTAGGTACACCCGTAGGTACACCCGTAGGTTCACCCGTAGGTACACCCGTAGGTTCACCCGTAGGTACACCCGTAGGTTCACCCGTAGGTACACCCGTAGGTTCACCCGTAGGTTCACCCGTAGGTACACCCGTAGGTTCACCCGTAGGTTCACCGATAGGTTCACCCGTAGGTTCACCGATAGGTTCCAATAAGAGTTCGGGTGTGAGATGCCCCCGTATACGGTACGGTGCCGGAGTTCCCATAATAAAAATATTTACTTACGTAAGGGTTGTCGTTTATCGTCAGCGTTGTGGCAATGGATAGATCTGAAGGCGTCCCTTTAGATGGCCAACGGTTGTTTGCGGAGATAAAGTAAACACACAAAGTAATATGAAAATACTTTTATTAATTCACTTGAAAGTTGATACACAAGGTATGACTCCAAATGGAGAACTGATTTTGGTGTTTGAGAGACACCTCTATTTATACTAAAGTGTACGTGAGGAGAAAGTGTGTCACATTGAGTCAGGATTTAATCACTATTAAAACTAGGAGTTTACTATTCACTTTTTTATATAACATTTCAGTGCATTATTTTAACACTGCAATATTGAATAAAAACAAAATAAAACTCTGTTAAAAACAAGGTGTTTACCTTTAGATTTTCAATATAACATTTTAGTGCTTTTATAAATTTTTAACAAAAAATAATGATAATTTTTGCAATAATTTTTCAGAGAAAAATAAAACAAAAATACATTAATATAATTAGTAAATACAACCTTGGCTTCAATATAAATAATATATAACAAACAAAATTTCAATACTTTAATAAATACATGCAAATGTTTATTAATTATAAAATATCGTTTATTTTGTTTGTTATTTATGTGTTGTATAATATAAGGAAAAAATTTTAAAAAATTATTTAATAATAATTTCTAAGTGCATTTTGAATCATAAATTTTGACCCACTATTGCAATATTAATAATAATAATAAGATATAGAATATAACTAGAACTAGAATATAATTTTTTATAATTAACTATTATTAAAATAAATTATAGATTTTTTTGAATTAGCAATAAATTCAAGAAAAACACAAATTTTTAGAATAATTATTAATAAAATTTTATAATAATATTATTGCATTAAATATATTATTATTATAATAATTAATATTTTACGTGTGTTAATCAAAAAAAATATGAAATGCATAATGAATTGATTATTATTAATTATATATATAAGATTATATTATAATATATAAATATATCACAAAAATTAATTACTTAAAGTAAATAATTCTGAAGATACTATAAGTTATCATAACTTACATACTTAACATATACTAAAAGTTTAATTAATAATTAATTTATAGTATAAGTAATTTTGAAATTATTTAAAAATTTAATATAGAAATATAAATAAATTAAGTTTTAAATGTTTAAACTTAAATAATAGTTATTTAATATAATTTAAGTTAGTTAACAAATAAACTATAAAATTAATAAAATAATTATCATAACAAATAAATAAATTCTATAATAAATCTATATTTTCAATATATTTATAATTTTATTTGAATTATGTCATCAATAATCAGATCAATGATAAAGATTTATAAAAGTTATCAATCATTTGATTCAGTGATCAATATATTCGATAAAAGTTGTAACAAATACTATATAACTATTAATATTTATGAATCAATAGATGACTATCAAACGGGACAGTTGTCTAATAAACGTATAGTATTGGTACTGTTGTATCAGATATTGGTTTTGATTAATGGCATCAAATTTACAACAATAGGTCTAACAAATAAAGTAATAAAGTTTGTAAATATTTTTTAATGTAATTTAATTTTTAGTATATTGTTTAACATGTCTATAGCTATCTATTGGGTGATCCATCCTATCTAATGGACACAACATTCCTGTTTCCATCGCTGATGACTATCGGATCGTTTAGTATAACTATAGGATTTTGTATAAATAGTTATCATGAATACAAACATACTCTATATTACTCTGATATGTTATCGCAAATCAATAGTCAAACATTTCAACATTCAATACAATCGAAACAATTGAAACGGTTATCATTGAAATTAAATCTAATTTATATATATCTAACATTTATGCTTTATATAAATTTGTTGATATGCCATACTCTCTATATTTATTTGTATTACTGGGCACTGGTAACTGATTTTGATACCAATACCTATCGATGGCTAATAACACTAATTATTAATTTATTATTAAGTATAACATTTATATTCAATTCAATGGGTACAGTAAATACAATATTTATGATTTGTTATTCCTATTCAAGTTTAGTTAAAATAATATTCAATGAACTAAATGATAGAATTAATAAAATAATTAAAAATTATTTATCAAATAAATGGCAAACTATTTATCCGAAAAAATTGTTAATAGAAATCAGTGAACACAATAGGGTTACTAAATTGGTTATGGATTGCAATAGATTTTTCAATAGTATAACATTTCTACTATATTTTATGTCAACTCCATATATACTAATTATAATGTTTAATATATTTAATAAAAATTACTTAATTATTGGTAAAATCACTTCACTATTTTTATTTATCTCAATATATTCATTATTGTTTTCTATAAACTCAATGAGCACTTGGATCAGTAGATCAGCTCACTTACCATTAAATCAATTATATAGTTATCTGGCCAGACATCCGACAATATCAATACAAATACGGCTAAAATTGCTTATATATGTCGAGCGACTGTCGGGACCAACAATTGGTATCTATTGTTACGATTTGTTTCCAATAAATAGTTTTGAATTATTTCAATACTATTATCTTTGCGGTCAATTAATGTTAACTTTAGCATCATTTGTTTAAATACTATATTTATATATAAAAAATAATTATATAATTATATATAAATAGTTTACTAAAATAATATTTTAATAATAATTTATTTACTGTATTGTGTGGACACCGAGGGACCAGACGTTGTCCACATCCACATCACCACAGCGCTGTTGGCACCGTACTATTCGTTCAACACATTGACCGATACAGCACCGCTCAATACATTGGCCGTCACACCACCTCTTTTCGTTTGGTTCATCAAAGCTTTCAATACTTAACGCCAGATCCATATCGTGGCCGTAGATGTCCTCAACTACATGGGTGTCGGCGCTTACTAATCACTAGGACCGACAACACTGGTGCCGATAACGTCGAGATCAGCACCGGACATTTTAAGCAACCCATCCAACCATTTCAATATATATAAATATCTAACATATATAATATGTCGTATATAACTTTGTTGTTATGCAATATTTGCTATATTTATTTGTATTACTGGGCACTGGTAACTGATTTTGATACCAATACCTATCGTTGGCTAATAGCACTAATTATAAATCTATTAATAAGTATAATTTATATATTTAAAGTAATGGGTACAGTTATTTCAATATTTATGTTTTGTTATTCCTATTCAATTATAGCAAAAATAATATACAATCAACTAAATGATAAAATAAATCATATAATATTAAGTTATCAATCAAATAGATACCAAACTATTTATCCGATAAAAATCTTAACAGTAATCAGTGAACACAATAGGTTTACTAAATTAGTTATGGATTGCAATAGATTTTTCAATAGTCAAACATTTCTATTATATTTTATGTCAACTCCATGTATATTAATAGTAATTTTTATTATATTTATTGAAAATAACTTAATTATTGCCAGACATCCGACAATGTATATACAAATGCGCCTAAAATTGCTTATATATGTCGAGCGACTGTCGGGACCAACAATTGGTATCTATTGTTACGATTTGTTTCCAATAAATAGTTTTGAATTATTTCAATACTATTATATTTGCGGTCAATTAATGTTAACTTTAGCCTCATTTGTTTAAATATTATATATAAATATATATTCCTTAATATAATATAAAATTTTAAAGTTTATAAATATATTTATTTTCATAAAGTTTATTGATTTCCACTAATAACTATTAAATATAAACTTATTATTATATAATATCATATTTATTAATAAATTGTCTCATAAATAGAATATTGTAATATATTAATATATAAAAATAAATTACTATTAAATTTAATTAATAGGTACTAATATAAATATACTAAAAATTATTGTTTATTATAGAGATTCAAATTATTATATATAAATTTAATATTTAAAAAATTTATCAAACAATATTTATTTTATAAAAAAAAATTATTATTTATAAATTAACTATTATTTATAATATTATTTAAAGATCTAGAATGAGCTAGAATATTTTTTTTTATAATTAATATTAAATTAAATTAATTATAGATTTTCTTTTGAATTAGCAATAAATATAAGAAAAACAAAAATTTTTAGAATAATTATTATTAAAATAAATTTTATAATAATTATTTTATTGCATTAACTATTATTATTATAATTAATATTTTACGTATGTTAATCAAAAAAAATATAATTTATTTAAAGCATAATAAATTAATTATTTAATATGTATATTTATATATCAAAACACAATTAGTTATTTATAATAAATGAAATAATAAAAAAATATTAGAAATTAAATTAGTATAAAAATATAAAGAAATTATGTTTTAACAATTAATATTAAAATAATAACAATTTAATATACTTTTAAATATTTATTGTATAACTACAATATTATATTTGTAATATATTAAAATTTTACTAATTAAAAACATTTATTATATATTAAAAATTTGTAAACAATTTAATTAATTTTAACAATCATTTTAAATATATATAACTTTCATTAGATTATGACAGCAATTATCAGATCAATGATAAAGATTTATAAAAGTTATCAATCATTTGATTCAGTGATCAATATATTCAATGAAATTCGTAACAAATACTATATAACTATTTATGATTCAATAGACGACTATCTAAGGGGACAGTTGTCTACTAAACGTATAGTATTGGTACTGTTATCACATCTATTGGTTTTGATTAATGGCATAAAATTTACAACAATAGGTCTTATGAATGAAGTAATGAAATTTAGATATTGTAAATAATTTTTTAGTATAATTTTTACTATAAAATTTATCATGTCTTACAGCTTTGGCTTAGGGATCTATTTGCTGATCCATCCTATCTGATTGATACAACATTCCTATTTCCATCGCTGATAAGTATCGGATCGTTTGGTATAACAATAGGATTTTGTCTAAATAGTTATCATGAATACAAACATACAATGTATTACTGGGATATGTTATCGCAAATCAATAGTCAAACATTTCAACATTCAATACAACCGAAACAATTGAAACGATTTTCATTGAAATTTAATCTAATTTATCTATATTTAACATTCATGTCGTATTTATTTTTATTATTAAGCAATACTGTCTATATTTATTTGTATTACTGGGCACTGGTAACTGATTTTGATATCAGTAGCTATCGATGGCTCATAAGACTAATTATAAATCTATTATTAAATATAATATTTATATTTAAATCATTGGGTACAGTTAATTTAATATTTATGCTTTATTATTCCTATTCAAGTATGATAAAAATGATATTCAATGAACTAAATAATAAATTTAATAAAATATTATTAACTTATCGATCAAATAAATGGCAAACTATTTATCCGAAAAAATTATTAATAGAAATCAATGAACACAATAGGGTTACTAAATTGGTTATGGATTGCAATAGATTTTTAAATAGTCTAACATTTCTATTATATTTTATGTCAACTCCATGTATACTAATTGTAATTTTTTGTATATTTAGTGAAAATTATTTAATTATTGGTAAAATTACTTTTATATTTTCATTTATCTCAATGTTTTCATTATTGTTTTCTATAAACTCAATGAGCACTTGGATCAGTATACCAGCTCATTTACCATTAAATCAATTATACAGTTATCTGGCCAGACATCCGTCAATATTCATACAAATGCGCCTAAAATTGCTTATATATGTCGAGCGACTGTCGGGACCAACAATTGGTATCTATTGTTACGATTTGTTTCCAATAAATAGTTTTGAATTATTTCAATACTATTATATTTGCGGTCAATTAATGTTCACTTTAGACTCATTTGTTTAAATACTATACATATATAAATAAATTACTAAAATAAAATTGTAATAATCAAAATATGTATAATAATTTACTGTATAATAATTTTAATAATAATCATTTTTTTAATGACTTTCACTAATCAATATTTAATTTATAAAAACAATATAAATTTAATTAAAATTATTATTAAATTTATATTTTTTCCACTTTATATTTTTTTTATTTCTAACATAAAATTATTATATTTTGTTTTTATTAATTTAAGTTATTAAGTTACTATAGTAATTAAATTTATTTTAAAAATTTTAACATTTAAAAAATTTCTAATCAATATATTTTCATAAAATAATTATTATTTACAACATAACAATAATAATAAAATCTATAATATAATAAATTTATATTATTGAATAAATAATAATCAGAATTTTTATAATACATTGACTAATGATTTTTAAATTTCTACTTAAAAATTAATAACTATTAAATCCATTTTATATATAAAATAATTACAGTTTATTAAATATTTTTGATTAATATATAATATATTTTTTATGAACTAATAATAATTAGTTTTATATATAATTTAGTTTATTTAAGTTATTTATTTAAAAATTATCTGTATATAATTAAATAAATAAATAGTTTTTTTTATAAAATATATATTTAATATTACTATTGATTTTGTTTTAATTTATATTAGATATGGTTTTGCTAATTATAAAATAATTTTGTTTAAAATTTAAATATGTTTTTTTTAAATAATTTATTTATTAGAAAATAAATTTTTATACAATACTGTGTATAATAATATCTATAATAATGTTATTTAATATTCAATAAATAATTAATAATCAATAAGACTGTTATCGACATAATTTAAATAATAAACAATGAAAGTTAATAAAAATAACAATTAGCTTATTATTATACACTATATATATATACAATTATTGATTAATAATTAATATGAAATTTTTATTGTATATTCAAAACATTTAGTATATTTATATGAATATGAAATAATCTAAAACAATATTTATTTAAATATATAAATGACTATAAAATAAATTATTATAGTAAGCATAGAAAATAATATAAAATTAATACAAATAAACACAAATAAAAATAAACTTAACATTAGATGTACAACTATAAGGATGTGGGGTATATAAATGATTTAGTATAGAAAATATACACAACTATAGGGATGTGGGGTATCAATAACTTGGATTGATTCAATATCAATTAATAAGTAATATAATAATATAAAATAATTTTATATATTTAGTAGTTATCAGTATTAATCATTAAACATTATAAAAACTTATATAAAAATTTATATTGATTTTATAATTTAAAAAACTAATAATGAAAGTTAAAAACATTCAAAAAATTTAATTATTAAAATTATTTTACAATAAAAATATATATTGATTATTACAGCATTATTTTAGTAAATTATATTTAAACAGTGTTTAGATAAATGAGGCTAATGTTAACATTAATTGACCGCAAATATAATAGTATTGAAATAATTCAAAACTATTTATTGGAAACAAATCGTAACAATAGATACCAATTGTTGGTCCCGACAGTCGCTCGACATATATAAGCAATTTTAGGCGCATTTGTATAGATATAGTCGGATGTCTGGCCAGATAACTAAATAATTGTTTTAGTGGTAAATGAGCTGATCTACTGATCCAAGTGCTCATTGAGTTTATAGAAAACAGTAATGAAAACATTGAGATAAATAAAAATAAAGCTGTGATTTTACCAATAATCAAGTTATTTTCAATAAATATAGTTAACATTACTATTAGTATACATGGAGTTGACATAAAATATAATAGATATGTTTGACTATTGAAAAATCTATTGCAATTCATAACCAATTTAGTAACCCTATTGTGTTCACTGATTATTTTTAATAATTTTATCGGAATAATTGTTTGCCATTTATTTGATCGATAACTTAATATTATTTTATTTATTTTATCATTTAGTTCATTGAATATCATTTTTAATATACTTGAATAGGAATAATAAAACATAAATAGTGAAATAACTGTACCCATTGATGTATATATAAATTTAATACTTAATAATAGATTTATAATTAATGTTATTAGCCATCGATAGGTATTGGTATCAAAATCAGTTACCAGTGCCCAGTAATACAAATAAATATAGCAAATATTGCATAACAACAAAGATATATACGACATATATGTTAGATATATATAAATTAGATTTAATTTCAATGATAACCGTTTCAATAGTTTCGGTTGTATTGGATGTTGAAATGTTTGACTATTGATTTGCGATAACATATCCCAGTAATACAGTGTATGTTTGCATTCATGATAACAAGTTAAACAAAATCCTAAAGTTATGCCAAACGATCCGATACTCATCAGCGATGGAAATAGGAATGTTGTATCCAATAGATAGGATGGATCACCCAATAGATCCCTAATCCATAGCTATAAGCAAATTAAATATTAAACTTAAAATTAAATTACTGAAAAATTATTTACAATTTAAATTTAATTACTTTATTGTTAAAACCTATTGTTGTAAATTTGATGCCATTTATCAAAACCAATAGCTGTGACAACAGTACCAATACTAGACGTTTGTTAGACAACTGTCCCATTAAATAGTCGTTTAATGAATCATAAAGAGATATATAGTATTTGTTACGAATTTTATTGCATATATTGATCACTGAATCAAATGATTGATAACTTTTATAAATCTTTATCATTGATCTGATTATTGATGACATAATTCAAATAAAATTATATTTTTACTACAGTTTTATTATAGTATTTATTTATTTTAATAATTATTTTATTAATTTTATATTTAATTTGTTAACTAGTTTTTATATATAAAGTAATATTAAATATTTTAACAAGAAAGTACTTATATTTTTATGCTAAAATTATATTAAATAATTATTATTTAAAACTTTTAAAACTTCCATATTATTTATAATCTAAAATTTTTAAATAATTTCAAAATTATATATCTTATAATTAATTCTTAATTAAACATGTTTATGATTATTTAAGATAGAAATATTTAATTTTAGTAATTAATTTGTGTTTTTATATTTATATAAATATTATATATTAGACTATTTATTATGATTTACATAAATGTTTTCTAATAACACACGCAAAATATTAATAATAATAATAATAATAATAATATTCAATGCAATCATATTATTATTAATAAAATAAATTTATTTTATTTATAATTATTCTAAAAAATTACTTGAATTTATTGCTAATTCTATAAATAAAAAATCTGTAAATTATTTGAATAATAATTAATTATAAATAATTAAATCCTAGTATATTCTAGATCTTATTTTTATTAATAAAATAGCTATTTTTATATATAATTATTATTTTTTATTAGTTTTATTATATTATATTATTTATTATATTATGTATTTAATATGAATTATGTATTAGTTTAGTAGTTAACTTGTTAACTAATTTTTAATAATATAATTTATATTAAATAACTTTTCTTAAAAATTTCTATATTAATTTATAATCAAAAAATTTTTAAATAATTTCAAAAGTAATAATATTTATACTATAAATTAGTTATTTAATTAAACATGTTAGTAATAGTTAAGTAACATTATTGATGATTATAATTAATTTGTATGTAATATTTATATAAAAAATATTTATTTATTTATTTTAATATTTAATTTATTTCATTATACTTGTTAATGTATATAAATGTAGTCTATTAACACACGCAAAATATTAATCATAATATATTAATATTCAATGCAATCATATTATTATTAATAAAATAAATTTATCTTATTATTTGAATTTAGTTTTAATTCATAAAAAATCTATAAATTATTTTAATAAAAATAATAAATTATAAAAAATTATATTCTAGTATATTCTAGAATCTATATCTTATTAATAATTATTATTAGCCATTATTATTAATATAATACACATAATTATGTTATAAATAATTATTTTATAAAATATATATTGATTATAACTTTTTAACTAAATTAATTAAATCAATAAATTTATAGATAAAATTATTTAGTAAATTCATAAATTATTATTTTAGCTAATAGCAACTTATAATAATAATAAAAATATATTATTAAAAAATACATAAATTAATAACATAAACAGTATATAAATCATTTTATATTAGCCATAAAATATGCTTATAGTGCCTAATAAATTAAAATAAATAGTTAAATTTAAAAATACTATTTATTATTATCTTTTTTTTGTATGAGACAAATTAATTAAAAAAAATATTATTATGTAATATAATAAAATATAATTTTATATTTAGTAGTTATCAGTATTAATCACTAAACATTATAAAAACTTATATTAAATTTTAAAAATAAATAATGAAAGCTAATAAAAACAACAAATTTTAAATATTAAATTAATTTTACAATAAAAACATATATTGATTATTACAATATTATTTTAGTAAATAATTTAAAAAGTATTTATATAAATGAGGCTAAAATGAATATTAATTGACCGCAAATATAATAGTATTGAAATAATTCAAAACTATTTATTGGAAACAAATCGTAACAATAGATACCAATTGTTGGTCCCGACAGTCGCTCGACATATATAAGCAATTTTAGCCGTATTTGTATGGATATTGTCGGATGTCTGGCCAGATAACTGTATAATTGTTTTAGTGGTAAATGAGCTGATCTACTGATCCAAGTGCTCATCAAGTTAACAGATAACAGTAATGAATACATTGACATAAATGAAAATAAATAACTAATTTTACCAATAATTAAGACTTTTTTAGTAAATATACAAAACATTATAATTAGTATACATGGAGTTGACATAAAATAAAATATAAATATTAGACTATTAAAAAATCTATTGCAATCCATAACCAATTTAGTAAACCTATTGTGTTCATTGATTATTATTACTAATTTTTTCGTATAAATAGTTAGCCATTTATTTGATCGATAAGTTTTATCAATTATTTTCATAATTCTATCATTTAGTTCATTGAATATCATTTTCAATATACTTGAATAGGAATAACAAATCAAAAATATTGTAATTACTGTACCCATTGACTTGAATACAAATATTGTAATTAATATGAGATTTATAATTAGTGTTATTAGCCAACGATAGGTAGTAGTATCAAAATCAGTTACCAGTGCCCTATAATACAAATAAATACTAATACTATCAACAAATAATAATAGTATATACGTATTGAATGACAGATATTGATAGATTAGATTAAATTTCAATGAAAATCGTTTCAATTGTTTCGGTTGTATTGGATGTTGAAATGTTTGACTATTGATTTGCGATAACATATCCCAGTAATACAGTGTATGTTTGTATTCATGATAACTATTTAGACAAAAAAACCTATAGTTATACCAAACGATGCGATACTTATTAATGATGGAAATAGAAATGTTTTATCAATCAGATAGGATGGATCACCCAATAGATCCTTAACCCATAGCTATAGACATATTAAATAATATACAAAAATAAATTTAATTACAAAAAAAATATTTACAAACTTTTTTACATTATTGATTAGACCTATTGTTGTAAATTTGATGCCATTAATAAATATCAATAGATGTGATAACAGTACCAATACTATACGTTTATTAGTCAACTGTCCCGTTTGATAGTCGACTATTGAATCATAAATAGTTATATAGTATTTGTTACGAATTTCATTGAATATATTGATCACTGAATCAAATGATTGATAACATTTATAAATCTTAATCATTGATCTAATTATTGATAACATAATTCAAATAAAATTATATTTAAAATATTATTATTAAAAAATATTATACTATTTATTTATTATAAAAATTATTATTTTATTAATTTTATCGTTAATTTGTTAACTTTTTTTTATGTATAAATTATAATTAAATATTTTATTACATATTAACTTTATGATTATTTAAGATAGTAATATATTGTAACCGTGTTTGCTACCAGTACACTGTTTAGTTAGAAATAGACATGTTTGTTAAGGTATGTGACATACATTTCCGTCCCATACTGTTATTGGAATGACGGTTGAGTTGGTGCGCACAACTCAGCTGTTGGTGGGGTATAACCAGAAAGGGAGGGAGAGTGAGAAGGGCAGAACAGTTTCTAGATGTATGGTAACAACTCAGTCTTCCGCCGCCATCAAATTACCTCTAGCTTTATTGTTGTATTTTTAATTGTGAGTTTAGTTGTGTTTAAAATAAATATAGCCTCATGTGTGAATAGTATTGTGTATTCATTGTGTTGGCAACCGTAACTACGACCGGGAATTGGTTGGACGACCGCCCGATAGGGAGAGGTCCCTGACGACGACGATAGGACGAGTGAAGTAACGATGGAGAAGAAGCCGACGACGTCTGACCAGAAGAGGACAGGGATGGCGATAAAGTCGACGCTTTTATCAGAACTGGGGATCCAAATGCCCAATAAAACCACATTCGACATTTTCCGACTTCAGGTAAGACCAAAGAGGGAAAAACGCAAATCTATATTTGATAACATATAACCAAAAGAAAATTATGGTAAGTAATATTTTATTTTATTTTATTTTGTTTTGTCTAGGCGTAATAAATTTTGTTTTGTTGTTGTTATTTTATAAAACATATTATTTTCCCAAATTATTAATTAAATGATTTAATATTATAGCCGGACAAAATCGGCCGGTATAGGTGATAACAAAATTACTTAACTTAAGGGCGATGCTAGCAATGTTTACGGTAAATGTGACAAATTGCGGCGGCTGCGGTGGCGGTAGCGGCGGGTGCCGCTGTTAATAATTTATTAAACGAATTATTACATTTTAAAACTTTTTTATTACAAACTTTTTATCAATCAAAATAAATACAATAATAACATAACTAACTAGATTTGACTTAAAACAACAAGTATACGACTACTCAGATAATTAGATACTTAGATACTTTACTGTTGGTTCGCGAAGCCAACAGTTTTATATCACTGCCATTGGGTTGGGCATGTACGTGTCATTACTATATATGGCAACGACACATACATTTCCAATCCAATGATGGCATTGCTCGCATACCTTTCCCTATTAGGAAAGCTATGCGACTATAATCGGCATCCTGACAACTAGGTCGGTCTCCGACCTAGCATATCAAAAAATTACAATAAATGTATTAAAATAAAGTAAAGCAAAATCTCTAAAAATTGCATGCATTACATGAGCTCAATCATCGATGTACGAGTTCCGGTTGTACATTCTAACACGTGTGATCCAAAGACACCTCTTGATAGGTCATCGATATCGATATTAAAACCGTCGATCTGGCCACCAATGCCAATCGACAAAAAAAATACATCGACCCGATATCCAATCAGGTCAAACACGACTTACAACACGTCGGACGTCTCCGAAGTGATGCGCATCTATATGAGCCTAATAAGCGCTCCCTATAGAATAGTCAGTACTGAAAAATAACCCGGGGTTTCCATGAACCCCCTGCTAATCGTTATATTATAATTATCTTGTGTCAAACAAAATATTTATAAGATAACAAATGATTTCTGTCTATTTGTGTTAAGTATCTGTGTGTGTGTAATAAACAAAAATAAAATTTAAAACATTACTCAAATAAACAAATTTTTAAATAAAATACTCGGATTGTTGGTTATGATCCGGAAGCTCAGCTATGCCTTTACCGACACTCCTGCATCATACCAAAAACCCATTTTAAACGTCTACCCAATTATTACTGGACTTATCTTTATCTGGTTCACATACAACTCTTGGTGAACCTTTAAATTTTATAAATCCCTTAGACTTAAATAAATGAGCCAAGTTGTGGTGTCTTGTGAAGTCTTTTACCGTTTCAAATACATCCGTACAGTTACTACACATATACTTTGTTATTAACAAATTTTCAGTGCTTGTTCCGGGAATAGAAACTATGTCCGGAGTGTTGTTGTACTCTTCCGTCACCACTGGATCTAACTCTAATGGCTCAGATTCCCCTTCTTTGTTCACAGCTTTAACTCGAAATATATTTGACTGACCTGGTATGAGACCCATGACATCTATTTCACGTTCGTATGATCGAGCTATCATTGACCACATAAGTGTTTCAGAATCCTGTTTTTCGATAACATAACTATCAACAGGATCTCCGCCATCGTCTTTCGGTTTGTCCCACTTGAGATAACATTTTGTGTTGTTTAGGTATGTCACTTCTATTGGGTGTTGTGGTTTGGAAGGTGGTGAAACAACAGTCACTTTAATAGAGGCTTCGTCCTGACCCAATTGATTGGTGGCATAGATGTGATAAACTCCTGTATCACTTCTAGTTGAATTGTTATATAATAACTTTGCATTATAGGACCCATGTTGTAAATTAAATGTCGGCTGTTTTCTGATGATCCTTCTTTTGATACGCCATACAATGTCTGGCATAGGCTCACCTTCAATATTTACATCAAACGAGAATGATTCGCCAGCTCTTACGATGACATCATTTAGATTTTGCCGATCAATTCTCGGCAAAAGACTTTGTTGATCAACGTCCTCTTCACTGTCAGCTCTGACCTTAATCTTATATTTCGTTCCAGGGAACAAATTAGAGATATGTAAACTACCATCTTTATCGTTACCGCACGGTATCCATTGACGTCTTTCATTATCATATATCTCCGTATTGTAGTGTTTAATAGAGTTTAATAGTTTTAAAGATAAACATTTACTATTTGTGGCTATATCGTCCTCCAATCTTAGCGACGATCCGGGGACAGTGGTCAACTTGTAGATATGATTACTATTTGGCAATAAATTTGTTAAATTTATTTCAGATTTATTTAATTGTTGACAATCAGTCGAACATAACGTTTGTTTATTTAAATTTTCAACATGAAAATTTTTAGAAACTATGGCCAACTTTTTGTTAGAAAAATAATCACTATTATTGAAAGGACGTTTATAACATTTTTTATTTGTCAACATTTTTATCAAATAAAATTTGCCTTCAAAATTATTATTATTTCAAATATTATTAATAAACACAATGATTGTTTAAACACAATGATTAATATTGCAATAATTGTTATCACATTATTTAAAATAATTTTTAAATAAAAAAAATTATTTCACAACTCATAATATGTTATAAAATTTAAATAATTTATATATTATGTATTGATATAACAAAGAAAAAGTAGAACAAAATTATTTCAATAAGTTATTATTGTTCAAGTATATTTTTCGTTATCCTTATTTATTATTAAAAATTTGTTGAAAAGTATAATATAATATTTAATAATTATTTAAACAAAACTGACACTATAATGTATTGTATAATGTATAATGTATCACTTTATTAGTATTCAATCTAGTGTAGAATTATTTTACATTTAAAAATTAAGTTAACAAAGAAAATATCAGTGTTTTTAATTATCACTAATAAAGTTGTCTATAAAATATTTTATTGTTTATTAAACAATATTAAAATTATTAATTTTAATTTAATAAAAAACAGTTAAAATTAATTATGATTTCAATCAATGTTAAATAACAAAATAATAATATTTCAAAAATAATTACTTAATATCAGTACGCTTACTGTAGTTGTGTTTCATTTGTGTTGAACTAAATTTTCAGTAAATTTTTATAATAAATATAATCCAAAATATGTCTTAAAATAACTATGTTTAACATAGTAATCTAAACATAAAATTAAAATAAACAATTCATTTTGAAAAAGTTTATAAATTAAATTCTTGCATAAAAATATTGTAATCAATTTGTTGTATACTATATCAGTTTATTTTACTAAAGTATGTAATAATTTTGATGTAAAATATTCAAAATAGCTTATAATAGTTTATTATAAACAATATAAATTTTACAGAACTTGTCTTAAAATAAATAATTTTTGTTTAAGAGAATATTTGTAATATATTTGTTATATAGTTATAACATTCATTGCATTTCAAGGCACTAAAAATTATTTTTAACAAAAATATTTTTTATTATGCTATGTAAGAAAATTTTTGGCAAACAAATTTATTTTAAATATTTAAATAAAAGTATTTTAAGAATATATGTATATATATAAAAGTTATTTAAATTTATTTTTAAATTCAATTTTTTTTTAAACTATGTTAAGCATAAACATAATAATAAATCAAAGTAATTGTATAACTAATTTATTTTTTTTTTCAAAGTTCTATACATTTATTTTTTAAACTTAAATTAAATTGGTATTTGTCATTAAACAAACATTTTAATATAAACTTTAAAACTTTTATAAGTTTATATAATAAAATTAATTTATTTATTTGATTATATAATATCTTTATTATATAATAACTATTTCAATAACTATATAAAACTAAGAAAAGTTTTTCAAAAAAATATTTTAAGTGACAAATTGAATAAAATTATAATAAAAGTAATTGAAATAATATTTTATCAATTAATCTAATCAAAATTAATGTAATTATTTGACAATATTTTATAAATAAATATTTTATTAACTATTTTGTAAATACAGTTTAATTAACTAATTGTATTTTATTAATAACTATTAAATTTCAATGAAATAAATATACTTTATGATTCTGTAAATTTTGTTTATAAAACGACTTTTCATTAATCGGTAGACGATAAAAATCGATAAAGAGAACAAATCGAAAAAGAAAATTAATTGATATTTAGTACTATTCGAAATATAATATTAATTATTAAGGTACATTAATAAAAAAACAAGACAAACCGATATATTTGTTATCGATTTTATAGCTCCATCGATATATAACATTAATCGATACTGAATAATCGATCCACATATACTAATCGATACATAACATCAATCAATATAAAACAATAATAGAGTTATAACATTAATCGATATATAGCACAATCGATATAATATAACAGTAGTCAAAACATAAAACAAGTCTATATATAACAGTTATCGATATATAACAAATCGATATACGGTACTAATATATTCATAAAATCAACTCGATATATAAATAATCTATATATTACACTTATCAATATCTTACAGTAATCGAAATCTCATACTAATCGATACTATCTTGTAAAATATACGTAAAGCCCTTTTATAATATAAGAAATGTTTAGATATTTAATAAAAAACTAGTAGAATAATATTTTTTTTTATTATTATAAATTATTATTTAAAACAATTTTTAATATAAAAAAATCAATTTCCTCATTATAAAATTGTAATAACAAATATTTAATAATCATAGAATTAGTAAATACAATGTAATTGTAATAATAATTACTTATGTATTTATTTAAGTAAAATATTTTTTTTTATACATTAATAAAAATAAACATTTGTTTGACTAAACAATTTTGTTAAAAGTTATTTTAGTCAAAATATAATGTATATGTTTTATAAACGGCAATTCATGAAAATTTTTCAATTATAATTTATAGAAAAATTTATAAAACAAAGACTAATTAAATTATTAAATTAAAATAATTTTTTTTTTACACACTATACTCGCATAATTATTATATACAAATAAAAATCATATGATATCATATAAAATATTATTTTGTATTAAATAAAATACTAATAAGTATTAAATAAATAGTAAAACTAGATTATTGTTATTATTATTTTTTGCTGAAAATAACTTTAAACCGTTATACATACTGACACATAATCAGTTACAGTATGATATACAACATACATTTATTTTTAGAAATTTAACTATATAATATTGCGTTGTGTTGCACCAAAATCGTAGCCACTGATACGCCTCAGCGGACCGATACGAGCCGATGAAACACAACCGGTATCTATCCGAAGACAGACACCGACTAAGTCTGACGACTCACCGTTGAGTTAAATAAATGGTAATCCGTATTGTAAATGAAAACAGTATTTATTTAATAATAATAATAATAGAAGTACAATAAATTTATGTATAATCCAATGGTTTGTTTTTTTAGGTCTGCAGTTTAATGCAAATCCTAGCACTAACTGGGCAAGCAGGGTTAACTAAGCAGGGTTAACTGGTTTAAGTCTGAACCCAACACTTCATAACCAAATGAATGGTTTACAGCAGTTTATATACTCTCAAAATCAATGGGACTTATTGTTTGCGCACAACACCTATTGGTGTCGTGTGCAAACATGCCGTGCCTTCCCTAATATAAATTCGTATACTATACTTAATTCCCAATAAGTATTAAAGAAATTAATTAATTAATAAAATATTCCCATAAAAATTCCCTATATTTTCCTTATATATTCCCTTAATATTTCCTATGTTTCTGTTAGGTGTTAACCCACTTAATAAAAATAGTGTTGTATATTTTGTATTATAGACGGGAATATGTTAGGATTTGTGTCGGGTATTTTAATACCCTACTCCCAACACATTCCCGTTTTCCCGGGAAAATCACGTTTATTCCCATTGGGAACAAACCGTGATTCCCGTCACACACTCTAGTTTTGGTAGTGTCGGGTACCATCAATAGATGGCAGCACCGACTCTATAACAATATAACACATCTTTACATGACTGTATTTATAACAACAAAATTATAGTAATAATAATAATTAATAATAACTATAATAATAAGTATTAATAAAAACATCAATAATAATAATAATCACAATAACAATAATAACAATAATAATCAGTATTTAAAACAATATTCATTACCGTATAGTATTAGTTATCAAAATATTTAGTATAGTAGAAATAGTAGTAGTCGTTGTAGTCGTAGTAGTCGTTGTTGTAGTAGTCGTTGTCGTAGTAGTCGTTGTTGTTGTTGCTGTTGTTGTTGGTGTTGGTGTTGGTACTGTTGTTGTTGTTGTTGTTGTTGTTGTATTCAACAATATTAATATTAATTGTCAGTATTTAACAAAAGTATTATTAAAATCAAAACAAAATTAATTATAAAGTATTATAATTAATATTAACCTTAACAGTATTATATACTACTTATCACTACAATATTATTTATATAAAAAAAAACAATTAAAATACACAATTACTTTTACAGTATTACAATTAGTAATTTTTTGTAATAATATTACTATAAGTATTATATTTTTGTATTAATTTTAGTATTATTTGTATATTCAATAATAACAGTATTATTTTGATAAAATTTTAAAAACAAAAATTTGCTAATTATGCAAAAAAAATCTAAATAACTGATAGTCAGTCCTAGTGACTGCTATCAGTTATGCATATATAATGCAATATAAGCAAAATTTTGTGAAACTAAACAAATAATTTTAAAATAGTTTTAAAATATTTATTATAAAATTGCATATGTGAACAAGTATAGTGAAAACTTATTTAGCAAAATATTTTTTAAACTTAATAAATTTATTAGTTATTTATAATTACAACTTTTCTTTAAAAAAAATTTATATATTGAAGTTAATAAAATATAGTTAAAAATATTTTAATAGTTTAGATATATTCTAATAGTTTTATAAATAACAACCATAAATGTTTTACTCATCTATAAATAAAAACGTCAATAAATATGCAACAAGTTATTAAATTAAAGTTAATTGTTTATAAATTATAAGCAACTTAAATTTAGATAATAATAATTATTATTATTATTAATATTGTGAAAATTGTAAATTATTACAACCATTAAGTAAATCTCGGAAATATAAAAATATCGATATTGTTAGCATTGCCAATGACCGACTTCTACATGTAAGTATGTGTCTGTTTTTCAGTTATTAAATTATTAAAGTTTATTTATTTTATATAGACTTATTCTAATACTTAAATAATATTTCTTTAACAAATGTGAGTCTTTTGGGCATTTAAATCCCACACTTCTGAATATAGCCGGACAAAATCGGCCGGTATAGGTGATAACAAAATTACTTAACTTAAGGGCGATGCTAGCAATGTTTACGGTAAATGTGACAAATTGCGGCGGCTGCGGTGGCGGTAGCGGCGGGTGCCGCTGTTAATAATTTATTAAACGAATTATTACATTTTAAAACTTTTTTATTACAAACTTTTTATCAATCAAAATAAATACAATAATAACATAACTAACTAGATTTGACTTAAAACAACAAGTATACGACTACTCAGATAATTAGATACTTAGATACTTTACTGTTGGTTCGCGAAGCCAACAGTTTTATATCACTGCCATTGGGTTGGGCATGTACGTGTCATTACTATATATGGCAACGACACATACATTTCCAATCCAATGATGGCATTGCTCGCATACCTTTCCCTATTAGGAAAGCTATGCGACTATAATATTAGTGTCCATCAAAATGTTTAATATTTGAATGGCAATGTCTTAATAAGAATTAAATTTAGTTATAATAAACAATCTATTGCAAACTTATGCGAAAGTTTACTTTGACTACAATATTGTTTTATGCCTAGATAGAAGTATTGATTAGTTTATTATTAATTTTTCTTAACAGAATTACAACGTAAGTAGATGTTATAAATCTATTGTTTTTACTACAAATTAATTTTTTTTACTAATTCAATATTTAATTTAATAATTAATTTTATTTATTTTAATAAACAATATGATAATTTAAGTCTAAATGTATGGCCTAATAAAATAATTTTTTTTGTGGGCTTAAATAAACTGATAAGAAAAAGGCCGTAAAATTATAGTGTCATATTTTTAGTATTGCATTATATCAGTACACTGATATATGTTTTGCATACTATGCAAATATTTAATATTTTTTATTAATACTGATTAGGCTTTAAAAATATATTAAATACTGATAATGTAATTTTGCACTTAAAAAAATACTGTTAACTAATACTATAGGTTTACGGCTTTTTATTTACTAATACTTTTACATAGAAATACATATTATTAATACTATTTTTTGTTACATATTTTTAAAATACTAATTGTTTTTAATACTATTGTTTTAAGTGTAATACTGTTTTAATAATAATATTGTTAAGTAGTAGTGACTAGTGTAGTGCAAAAACTGACTTTAATTGTAATACTGTATATCAATTAAATGATACTATTAATACTGATTGTTAATACATTGTAAACAATACTAAAAGGTAAATACTATTTTGTAATACTGTTTATAATTATAATTATTATCTATTATAGTTATTATTATTATTATTGTTATTATTATTGTTATGTTGTTGTATAATTACTGTCAGGCAATGATGTATATGTATTGTGGCGCCGGTACTGCCATCTATCGATGGGTATCGACACCACATACAATAGAGTTGTAAACGGGATTACTGTTTTAGTCCCAACGGGACAAACCAGGAGTCACGTGATTAAAAAGTTAAACTTATATTATTAAGGGATAATTACCCGAGTAAACCCGGGAATTATCCCGTCTAAAATTGTTACACTATTATAAGTAGGGTTGTAGTCAAACGGGAATATTAGGGAATATTAGTGGGAATATTAAGTAGTTAAATGTAATGTCTTTGTTATTAATGGGAATTTATATAGTAATGTCTAAGTGAGGGGAACTTATATATTGTAGAGTAAGGCTTGTGTGCACACGACACTCATTGGTGTCGTCTGCAAACAATAAGACCTATTGATTCAAAAGCATATAAATACTGAGGTACTTCTCATTGAAGAGTCACTCAAGTGTTGAGCTAAGACTTAAACTGGTCAGCTCAAGAGCTATAGAGTTTAGACTTTAAACAGTTAACTCTAACAGTAGCTAAAGCTCTGCCTGGACTGGCAGGCCTTTGCTATGCATAAACTTGCATAGCATTGGTCAGCAGTTCCGGGCAGTGCAGGGTTGTTATATTGTAATGTACTGATGTATACTTTTATTTTAATCAATTATTAATAAACAATACTTTTACTTATTATAATGTGAGTACCATTATTCGGATTACTTCATTGTGTTAACTGTGATATTAAGGATTACTAAGACTTTCAACAAGCGATCATTGGCGAGATCTATCAGCGGACGGATCTCGGGTTGTGTGTGTCTACTATGGTCCGGGACTAACAGCGCATATAGTGGACAGAAAAAACGGCAACACAACACATTTGGTGGCAGCGTCGAGGATTAAGGACTCATCTAAAATCGGTAGCAATCGACTTAAACGAGTCGGTGCTCACCTGAAAGAGTGGTAAATTTATTAGTCTGTAAACTTTACAACAACATTGATGAGTAGACTTTTAAACCAAAGTCACTCTTCATAAATAGGACTTAAAGGTCCAAAAATGATCATAGGCCTGTACACACCAAGGGAATGGTTGTACAGTGCTTTTGTCAACAGAGGATGTCGGTTTAAAAGCTGACATTAATCCTCTGCTCTTCTCACCTTACATGGAAGGAATGAGAGCCTTAGCTTAAATTAACTGAGGGGTGCGAATGACATGTAATGATCGCTGTGATTGACTTAAACAAGTCAACACCTAACTGAGTTCTTAAACTGGAACTCAAAACCTTAGTGACAATGATAGTGACAATGATAGTGACAATGATAGTGACAATGATAGTGACAATGATAGTGACAATGATAGTGACAATGATAGTGACAATGATAGTGACAATGATAGTGACAATGATAGTGTCAATGATAGTGACAATGATAGTGACAATGATAGTGACAATGATAGTGACAATGATGGTGACAATGGATAATAGATTTTGATTAAGACATGAATTAAAATAGACGACGACGATCAAAACAACTGAGACAGATGAAGACAACAGATGAAGACAACAGATGAAGACAACAGATGAAGACAACAGATGAAGACAACAGATGAAGACAACAGATGAAGACAACAGATGAAGACAACAGATGAAGACAACAGATGAAGACAACAGATGAAGACAACAGATGAAGACAACAGATGAAGACATCAGATGAAGACAACAGATGAAGACAACAGATGAAGACAACAGATGAAGACAACAGATGAAGACAACAGATGAAGACAACAGAAGAAGACAACAAATGAACACAACAGATGATAACGGATGAATACATCAGAGGAAATGGATGTGTGTTTACATCATTTTCTGGAACTAGCATATGAACTATGGCTATATTATTTAGAGACGCGCTTAAGCAATAAAATTATGACGCTTAATAACAAAAATTTTTGTGACGGTGTGTCGATTTAACCGTCGGTAGAAACACTTGAATATCTTCTAACCTGTTAAACTGGATGAATAAGAATATGAATTTGAAATAAAAAAAATGATTGAGACGGACACTACTTGTTCGGTTATTTTTTTTAAACGGTAATGTTTTGTGACCACAAACATTTATCAACAAATAACATAACTATAATAAAACATTAACTCTTATATGGACTCATACGGTAACAATCAACGTACAAATAATGCCAAAAATAGTGGCGGCTTAATAATAATTCAACTAATAATTCAGTAAACCTACCTTATTGTGAACCGTCAACTTCTCGAAATAAAATTCAAATCGTTCCGTATATCATCACTGATAGCGGAAACACTGCTGTTTCAAATAATATTGAGATAAATAAAATAAGCTATAGTAATGAAAATGATTACAAAGTAAAAAGACGACTATACTTCAAATGCGGATGACGAAAATGATACTACAAATGCAGATGATGTAATAGAATTCGAAGAGAATACGGAAGTAATGGAAACAGGAGTTGCAGATAAAACCAAATCAGAGAACATTGGATTCGTAAATAACCCGGATGTAATGGAAGTGCCAAATGAATGGCACGTAATAAATCAAACATTATGGACAATTAACCGACGATATATTTATTGGACAAAAGAGTGAATTTAATTTCAGTGGACCATTTGGTTCTACATTTAACCCATATAACAGATTCAGATGATCAGTTAGTGCATTCAATACTAGATAGCGAAAGCTTTTTATTGGACTCAGCTATGGACAAATAGCAGCATTTGCTAACAAATCACAAAGACCTATAAACTACAAATTGCAACAGAAAATAACTCACTAAAAACTGTTTAAAATTTATCGAATTATAAGAAGCTACTGTTAACACAATTGTTTATTACAAGAAATTAAATAGACAGCAAATCTACACTCACGCATACACAGCTGAAAAAATTATTACAATTTTTTTATGAATGCTATAGAAAATAAAATTTCACATAATTTTACGAACTAATATTTATGACAACAATTTAATGAATGAACAGGTATCGGATGAGATTCCGAAAGAATCGCATTTGATGTATTGTCAAAACAACACAGCAAGTAATGGAAAATCAATATTTGACCAATTGAGACCAATATTATTATTAAAAGCAGAATATAAGAAAGTGTTACGTATTAAAGTGTACGATATAGAAATTACTGGTGATGTCTTCAAACAAACAGAAAAAGCATATGTATTTGTCTGCATATATTGTATATGTATGATATAACATAAACACAGAACACAAAATGTTACAACGGATTATATGAGAACTGTATCTATTATAAAAGTTCTCCAACTACTTGAAGTAATATTCGAATCTATCGAAATAACTCCTTAAATGTATTGGACTTACACTGTAGCACGCACACAATAGCGGCTAATCATTGTTATAAAGAACATCAATAAAAATTAATAAATTATCAATAATTATTTGATTGGTGAAGATATTTTTTTTTGTAATTTTCAACTTAGAAAAAAAGCAATAACAATAAATGTTTTATGCAAACTATTAAATTTACTAATATCTATCAACATATCGTTCACTAATTAAATACTGGTTGAAATTTCTTATTTAAAACTAATAATAATATGCAATATCTAAAAACGTTAATAGTGATAGTTCGGTACATCATGAGATTGAAATCAAAAGTAGTTGGTGATGAAAATTAAAGAAACTGATTATTAAACTGGGAAAATGAAAATCAACAAATGAATTATTATCGATAAAATTTATGGAAATAGAAATAAAAGGAAATAATAGATGATAATCAATGACAGATCTTTATTGATAAAGAGTTCATAAGTATACGATCAAAATTAGTGACAATAGTGGTAAAAGAGATAAAAGATAAAATTTGACAAAATAATAATAGACAAGAAAAAAATATATAGTCAATTTAATAAACAAATATTAAAACATAAGGCGTTAATGATAACATTTGATTAAAGAGAGACAATTGAAAAGATTTTGAAGAGAAATTTATAATGTCGTCGATATAAGGTTAAGGTCGTCGATTTATAATGGTTAAAATACAATAATTAATTTATTCCATTAAAAAAAGAAATCAATCATAATTACTGTTATAACAAAAACAGCTAAAAGTAATCAAATAGACAATAAATGGACATATTAAATGATAAATTGACAAATGACAAGAAACAAGAAAATTAATGGCCAATGGAAATGTAATGTTAATAAAGACAATTTAATTGAAAACTATGGTCGAAAGGCGTTATTAATAAGGTGTTAATCAAGTGATATTAACTGGAAAAAAGTGATTAAAAAAAGTAAACAACCGGTCGACATATAGAAAAGATACACTAGTGGTCAAAAGATAAAACAGAAGATAAAAAACACGTCTGATCGACTGACAATAGATTGAAAATTGACATATGTAATCTATGTTCAAAATTAAATAGAGACTTACAATTATTGAAATAATATTGAAAAATGTAATATTACTGAAGTGAATGGAAGTAAATGAAAGTAAAAGAAATCAGAAAGTCAATGGATAAATATAATTTACTAAAGTCGTCGACAATTAAAAATATGTCAAGAGATCATCGGAAAAAGTAATTACTGGACTGATCAATAGAAAATTGGAAAAAATTAATTCATTAAAATTAAAAAGTGACGAAAAAGTCAAAAAGAAATGGACAAAACTGGATACAGAATATAGAGGTTTTCAGTAATGATTAACTGATATGAAATATCAACAGAAAGATTAGAACCAATGACGTCAATGGGAACTACTGTCGAAAGGTGTTGTAAAATAGTCAACAATAAACAATTAAAAAAAAGACTGAGGGAAATGTAGCAGTCATTATGTATAGTGATGTTCTAGAATCAATGAATAAAAAAATAGACAAAGAAATCAAATAAAATTAACTGTGGAAAAACTAAAATAATTATCAGACACAACGGATGATAGAAAATAGTCAACGAAAAATTCAATAAACTAAAATAATAATGTAGTAAATAAATTAATAAATTACAAAATAGTTACAAAATACTAGAATATACACAATCATTAGTATTAAAATTGGACAATAGAGAGATAAATAATTTACAGTTTGTAAATTCACAGACATCACAGATGTACACAAGTATAGTCGACAGCAGTCAGTAGATAAGTGATAGAAGATAAAAACACATGTTGATAATTTTCAAGAAAATAATCGATTAAAAGGAAAATTAAATAAGATACTCCGCATCTGGAGGGATAAATATTGCAATATAAAGATAGCTGATTGGACCACTTGAAGAAATAAATTAAAATAAAGGATGGATTTCTAAAAACGATTAATTAAATTTCACTGAAAAATGTTCAGATACTTTGAACTACATAATAAAGAGTGATGTATGTATATGGTTGATGGCATCAGCTGAGTAATTGGTACCAATGGAGATTATGGATTAATCTCAAGGAAATGTTGTGAATGGAGTCAAAGCAAATTACGTCATTGTACGTCAAGTTTATATTGTGTCTTTTAAGTTAATTAAAATTGAATAGCACGATAAACTTATTTTAGTGGCCACTGGTAATGTCGGGGACATTGAGTAAAATCAGGGATAGATTTTACTGAAGCAAGTTCATTGTTATTTGAATGTCGTTGAAAGCAATTATAAAATAATCACACTTAAAACTTATTCAAATTTATTAAATTGGGACCCAAATGAAAACAAAATTATAACCAAATAGACAATTTAAACACAGTAAGCAATTCAAATACTAAATTATGGAAACGACAGTTTAAATAAGAAAAGTTTAAATCATATCGGATGAATGGACTTGGGATTTGGAAGAAAAAGTCATGGACTTTAAATTGCTTTGAGCTCAACAAAAACTAAATAGACTCCATTACACTTAAGATATAGACGGTTTGATTGACTTCCGTCTGGGATAAAGCCTTCTGTATGTTTCGTTATCGTGTTAACGAATCACGTTATACAGGTTATGCTCATGTATGGGCATGTGTTTGCGCAAACGGTTGAAAAGGGCTCGTAGTTTCAATAGACAGAACTGATCACTCTTGTTATTGAAACCATATTTACAAATAGAAAAATTTACAAAAATTAAAATGAAAATATTAAATAAAAGCTTGCATAGAGAATACAATTGAAAACTAAAAGAGAAGTTACTGTATTGAGCCGTACAGGGATGTCAGGATAGACATTGAAAGGTTAAAAAGAGAGAATAGTCGACATTCTTGATGTTAATGAAAATGTAAATAAAAAGAAAGATGTCGTTGACTAAATGTAAAAGTAAAAAAGAATAATGAAATGATATAACTATTAACGATAATGATAAGGACAAGAAAAGACCATCTAAATGGACGCTATTGGTATACTGGGGGACGTCTTAACATTCAATAACAGGATTGGATTAACGAGAGTCATAAGAAAAGTATAAGATAATGAAAGATATAGTTAATGGAAATCGTAGGAAACGTCAACAGCAGGAAAATCAACAATAAGGATTAGTCATCGCGAACTTTACGGTTATGACAATCAACGGTAACATCAGCTGAAGTCGCGAGGAGATGGTTGTTTCTGAGGACAGAAACGTTTTAAAGTGAGGGGAAATGCATTATATCAGTACACTGATATATGTTTTGCATACTATGCAAATATTTAATATTTTTTATTAATACTGATTAGGCTTTAAAAATATATTAAATACTGATAATGTAATTTTGCACTTAAAAAAATACTGTTAACTAATACTATAGGTTTACGGCTTTTTATTTACTAATACTTTTACATAGAAATACATATTATTAATACTATTTTTTGTTACATATTTTTAAAATACTAATTGTTTTTAATACTATTGTTTTAAGTGTAATACTGTTTTAATAATAATATTGTTAAGTAGTAGTGACTAGTGTAGTGCAAAAACTGACTTTAATTGTAATACTGTATATCAATTAAATGATACTATTAATACTGATTGTTAATACATTGTAAACAATACTAAAAGGTAAATACTATTTTGTAATACTGTTTATAATTATAATTATTATCTATTATAGTTATTATTATTATTATTGTTATTATTATTGTTATGTTGTTGTATAATTACTGTCAGGCAATGATGTATATGTATTGTGGCGCCGGTACTGCCATCTATCGATGGGTATCGACACCACATACAATAGAGTTGTAAACGGGATTACTGTTTTAGTCCCAACGGGACAAACCAGGAGTCACGTGATTAAAAAGTTAAACTTATATTATTAAGGGATAATTACCCGAGTAAACCCGGGAATTATCCCGTCTAAAATTGTTACACTATTATAAGTAGGGTTGTAGTCAAACGGGAATATTAGGGAATATTAGTGGGAATATTAAGTAGTTAAATGTAATGTCTTTGTTATTAATGGGAATTTATATAGTAATGTCTAAGTGAGGGGAACTTATATATTGTAGAGTAAGGCTTGTGTGCACACGACACTCATTGGTGTCGTCTGCAAACAATAAGACCTATTGATTCAAAAGCATATAAATACTGAGGTACTTCTCATTGAAGAGTCACTCAAGTGTTGAGCTAAGACTTAAACTGGTCAGCTCAAGAGCTATAGAGTTTAGACTTTAAACAGTTAACTCTAACAGTAGCTAAAGCTCTGCCTGGACTGGCAGGCCTTTGCTATGCATAAACTTGCATAGCATTGGTCAGCAGTTCCGGGCAGTGCAGGGTTGTTATATTGTAATGTACTGATGTATACTTTTATTTTAATCAATTATTAATAAACAATACTTTTACTTATTATAATGTGAGTACCATTATTCGGATTACTTCATTGTGTTAACTGTGATATTAAGGATTACTAAGACTTTCAACAAGCGATCATTGGCGAGATCTATCAGCGGACGGATCTCGGGTTGTGTGTGTCTACTATGGTCCGGGACTAACAGCGCATATAGTGGACAGAAAAAACGGCAACACAACACAGTATAAAATGCCTATTATATGCACTAATAATACAGTCAAAAAAAACAAATATTTAACATAAACTTCTCTACTATTTATTTTATTTTTGTATAAAAAGAAAACCATTAGAAAAACTGTAACAAGGGATTGCATACCATACTGTATATGTCTATAATTAATAACATTATTTATTACGTAACAAATACCGTTACAAACGCCATCCAATCATTGTCGATCGTCCTTGATCGACTAACAATTATTTAACTTAAAACTATCCATTATAAAGTGATTAAAATAGGCTGAGGAACCAGTAAATAACCAGTATTTTTATCACTTAAATGAGGGTAATTTTGACAATTTAATGGGTAGTTTTAAATGATTAAAATAGGCTGAGGAACCAGTAAATAAGCTAGTATTTTTATCACTCATATGAGGGTATTTTTAACAATCTTATGGGAAGTTTTAAGTTATTAAAATAGGCTGAGGAACCAGTAAATAAGCCAGTAGTTTTATCATTTAAATGAGGGTAATTTTGACAATTTAATGGGTAGTTTTAAATGATTAAAATAGGCTGAGGAACCAGTAAATAAGCCAGTATTTTTATCACTTAAATGATTGAAATTTTGACAATTTAATGGGTAGTTTCTAGTGATTAAAATAGGCTGAGGAACCAGTAAATAACCAGTATTTTTATCACTTAAATGATTGAAATTTTGACAATTTAATGGGTAGTTTCTAGTGATTAAAATAGGCTGAGGAACCAGTAAATAACCAGTATTTTTATCACTTAAATGAGGGTAATTTTGACAATTTAATGGGTAGTTTTAAATGATTAAAATAGGCTGAGGAACCAGTAAATAAGCCAATATTTTTATCACTTAAATGAGGGTAATTTTGACAATTTAATGGGTAGTTTTAAATGATTAAAATAGGCTGAGGAACCAGTAAATAAGCCAATATTTTTATCACTTAAATGAGGGTATTTTTGACAATTAAATGGGTAGTTTTAAGTGATTAAAATAGATTGAGGAACCAGTAAATAAGGCCGTATTTTAATTTCTTAAATGAGGGTAGATTTGACAATTAAATGGGTAGTATTAAGTGATTAAAATATGCTGAGGAACCAGTAAATAATGCAGTATTTTAATCAATTAAATGAGGGTATTTATGACAATCTAATTGGCAGTTTTAAGTGATTAAAATAGGTTGAGGAACCAGTAAATAATGCAATATTTTAATCAATTAAATGAGGGTATTTTTGACAATCTAATGGGTAGTTTTATGTGATTAAAATAGGCTGAGGAACCAGTAAATAAGGCCGTATTTTTATCACTCAAATAAGGGTATTTTTGACAATCTAATGGGTAGTTTTAAGTGATTAAAATAGGTTGAGGAACCAGTAAATAAGGCCGTATTTTTATCACTTAAATGAGGGTATTTAAGACAATCTAATTGGCAGTTTTAAGTGATTAAAATAGGCTGACGAACCAGTAAATAATGCAGTATTTTAATCAATTAAATGAGGGTATTTTTGACAATCTAATGGGTAGTTTTATGTGATTAAAATAGGCTGAGGAACCAGTAAATAAGGCCGTATTTTTATCACTTAAATGAGGGTATTTATGACAATCTAATTGGCAGTTTTAAGTGATTAAAATAGGTTGAGGAACCAGTAAATAATGCAGTATTTTAATCAATTAAATGAGGGTATTTTTGACAATTAAATGGGTAGTTTTAAGTGATTAAAATAGGTTGAGGAACCAGTAAATAAGGCCGTATTTTTATCACTCAAATAAGGGTATTTTTGACAATCTAATGGGTAGTTTTAAGTGATTAAAATAGGTTGAGGAACCAGTAAATAATGCAGTATTTTAATCAATTAAATGAGGGTATTTAAGACAATCTAATTGGCAGTTTTAAGTGATTAAAATAGGCTGACGAACCAGTAAATAATGCAGTATTTTAATCAATTAAATGAGGGTATTTTTGACAATCTAATGGGTAGTTTTATGTGATTAAAATAGGCTGAGGAACCAGTAAATAAGGCCGTATTTTTATCACTTAAATGAGGGTATTTATGACAATCTAATTGGCAGTTTTAAGTGATTAAAATAGGTTGAGGAACCAGTAAATAATGCAGTATTTTAATCAATTAAATGAGGGTATTTTTGACAATTAAATGGGTAGTTTTAAGTGATTAAAATAGGTTGAGGAACCAGTAAATAAGGCCGTATTTTTATCACTCAAATAAGGGTATTTTTGACAATCTAATGGGTAGTTTTAAGTGATTAAAATAGGTTGAGGAACCAGTAAATAATGCAGTATTTTAATCAATTAAATGAGGGTATTTATGACAATCTAATTGGCAGTTTTAAGTGATTAAAATAGGTTTAGGAACCAGTAAATAATGCAGTATTTTAATCAATTAAATGAGGGTATTTTTGACAATTAAATGGGTAGTTTTAAGTGATTAAAATATGCTGAGGAACCAGTAATTAATGTAGTATTTTTATCACTTAAATGAGTGTATTTTTGACAATCTAATGGGTAGTTTTAAGTGATTAAAATAGGCTGAGGAACCAGTAAATAAGGCCGTATTTTTATCACTCAAATAAGGGTATTTTTGACAATCTAATGGGTAGTTTTAAGTGATTAAAATAGGTTGAGGAACCAGTAAATAAGGCCGTATTTTTATCACTTAAATGAGGGTATTTATGACAATCTAATTGGCAGTTTTAAGTGATTAAAATAGGTTGAGGAACCAGTAAATAATGCAGTATTTTAATCAATTAAATGAGGGTATTTATGACAATCTAATGGGTAGTTTTAAGTGATTAAAATAGGCTGAGGAACCAGTAAATAAGGCCGTATTTTTATCTCTTAAATGAGGGTATATTTGACAATTAAATGGGTAGTTTTAAGTGATTAAAATAGGCTGAGGAACCAGTAAATAATGCCGTCTTTTTATCACTCAAATAAGGGTATTTTTGACAATCTAATGGGTAGTTTTAAGTGATTAGAATAGACTGAAGCACCAGTAAATAAGGCCGTATTTTTATCACTCAAATAAGGGTATATTTGACAATCAAATGGGTAGTTTTAAGTGATTAAAATAGATTGAGGAACCAGTAAATAAGGGCGTATTTTATCACTCAAATAAGGGTATTTTTGACAATCAAATGGGTAGTTTTAAGTGATTAAAATAGATTGAGGAACCAGTAAATAAGGCCGTATTTTTATCACTTAAATGAGGGTATTTATGACAATTAAATGGGTAGTTTTAAGCGATTAAAATAGGATGAGGAACCAGTAAATAAGGCCGTATTTTAATTTCTTAAATGAGGGTATATTTGACAAATAAATGGGTAGTTTTAAGTGATTAAAATATGCTGAGGAACCAGTAAATAAGGCCGTATTTTTATTACTCAAATGAGTGTATTTTTGAAAATCTTATGGGACGTTTTAAGTGATTAAACTAGGCTGAGGAACTAGTAGATAAGCCAGTATTTTTATCACTTAAATGTGAGTAATTTTGACAATTTAATGGGTAGTTTTAAATGATTAAAATAGGCTGATGAACCAGTAAATAAGCCAGTATTTTTATCACTTAAATGAGGGTAATTTTGACAATCAAATGGGTAGTTTTAAGTGATTGAAATAGGCTGAGGAACCAGTAAATAAGGCCGTATTTTTATTACTCAAATAAGGATATATTTGACAATTTAATGGGTAGTTTTAAGTTATTAAAATAGGTTGAGGAACCAGTAAATAAGGCCGTATTTTTATCACTTACATGAGGGTAATTTTGACAATCTAATTGGTAGTTTTAAATGATTAAAATAAGCTGAGGAACCAGTAAATAAGGCAGTATTTTTATTATACAAATGAGTGTACTTTTGACAATCTTATGTGATGTTTTAAGTGATTAAACTAGGCTGAGGAACTAGTAAATAAAGCAGTATATTGTAGAATTAGTATCAATTAATAATAATTATTGTTTAGTTTGCAATTAAAAAGTAAATCTATTTATGCTTATTTGCTATTAATAATTGCATATTTATGCAATTAATATTTAATTAATTGATTAATAAACAAATAATAAGTGTTTTATATGCAACTTATATTTTGATAACTGTTTAATAAGCATTATTGGCGCCGTTGGGCCGCCAATAAATGCTATGATAATCATAATTAACAAAATAACTAAATGTATAAATACTTAATAAAAGTTTTTAATAGAAAATAAATATTTTAGTAATAAAGTATTAATTATTAATTAAATACTGTGATTTATTTTACTGACGGCCCGGAAGCCCGGAACAGGCCTACTGGCCTGAGTACGGCACCGGGCCGTCCTATACTACTACTGCGCGGATGCTAACAACACTGCATTTGGTGGACAGGCGCTTGGATTCATACTTCATCGCCCTTACCGCATCACCGCTACCAAACTAAAATCTAATACATTTATTATTACTTTTTTGTGAATTTTGTCAATTAGTTGTTATTGGCCGGTACAAAAAAAACCCGACGGGAATTGAAACAAGTTTTGGCCGCTGAACACGAGTTAACGAAATCCGATTAACTGCCAATAAGAAGATCATAATGTCGGGAATCGAACGCCAATTGTTGACCGAAATCAAGCAATTTGTTGATAACGTGATTCAAGTGATTCACACAATTGACACGTTTTGCCGGCCTATGCACCCGAATTCCCCGAACCCAAGAACAACGACAAGATCCTCGCAGTCAGTAACCTCGCAGTCCGTAACTACGAGTCCTCGTTCCTGATTGACGATGGGTGTCGTCTGACCATTGAAGCCGACGTGATTCGACCGAAACAGCAGAAATGGCCGCAATCTTTGAATGGAAAAACTTTACAACAAATGCATTAAGAGCTAGAGATTTAATTGATTTTGCACTGAATGCCGATCAATGGTTATTCAATACCAACAAAAAAACCCTGAATTCGAAATCTATGTCAATATCGACAGAAAAGCTGTTTTGTCCGTTAAATTAGATGATTTGCGATTAACTGATTCGTCATTTCCGCTACCAATGGATGAATGGCCAGACCATCGATCGGGCATTTGATGGCCAACCCGTGAATACCCGCATTCAGGTGTCAACATCCAACGGATTTCCGATTGAATTACGATTGAATGCGACATTTGCTTCGGCACTTAAAGGACGCATAAATACCGACAATTCGGGCGGCAGTTTTGGCCTCAAAATGGAATCGACAGTTGTCTTCCAAATAGAAAACTGGAGTTTCGTTTGTCGCTCAACATTCGAGTAGACAACAAAATCTAATGGCCAGACTATCGATGAATCCGATCATTGAATTCAATGGAAAACAAAGAGACGGATAAATTGACGTCAAAATCGGTTTTCCGAAAGACCGACAATCGTTGGTCAGAATCGAATCGGCGGTATATGAAGGACAAGACAATGACCAAATGCTAACTTCCATTTGGCCTATAATGTATTACATAAGCCGTCGGAACACATCGAAAACGAGTTGACGGTTACCTGGAAACAACAATTGGCCGATAAAGTCCATGTCCTTTACGTATCGAAGCTGACCGATAAGTCGTCGACCGAAAAATCTATTGAAAACACTTTGGATTTAGAAATAACTCCTTTGGATCTGAACTACGAGTTGAGACCCAACGCCAACTACGATCGCCGAAGTGCTGGCAGTGGACAACAACAGGGACCCAAAAATTTGGTCGAAATGGTCGGCAAAGACCGAACCGGACGAAAACAACGTGACTGTCAGGCGGATGTCAAGTATAAACTCCAATCCATTAAACAGTTGTCGCTGACTATGGAAGCCAACTTTATACTGGCCAATCGGGAGATCAGCTACAAGGTTGATCAGTTGGGAGAAAAAGGATCTGGGTGTTTTTGCGGATAAAACACAACACCAATGGGCACCGGCAAAATTGGCTACGAATATCGGACATCGAAATCCAATGGCAATAAACAGAAATTGGATTTGACAGTCTGGACGGTCCGGCAGACATACGGGACTATTGAAGATGTCACCAAAAGAATGTCCCGAATCCATTCGAATGAACACCAAGTCTTTGATTTGAATGCACTAATGGACGGACATGAAGTCTTCCCATTTTCGGTAGAAACACCGTATTTCGGTACGAAAGCAGCCGTCAATATGCGTCTGGTTCCCCGAGGCCTCAATCGATCTGAATGTTCCGAATACGAAAAACAATGGACACATTCGACACGTATTGAGTTGGCACCGGCAAGTGTTACCGTCAAGTCGGACACCAAAAAAAACAGAAAACACTGTTTTTTATCGACGGTACTCTCGTCAAACACCATCGCGACTGACCATAAGACTGGAAACACACTACGTCTGCCTCTTACACTGCTTCGGCAAAAAAAAAAACCCAATTCATTGGACAACCGATTCACGCCGTTGACTACGAGTTGAATCATGTTTCGCGCATGCATTCACTGAAAGGCCTTTACGACGACTATTCCATCGATTTGGAGTGAAAGCACTGGACATCCGACCCACTTCACTCTTCATTGAGCGAACCTTTCGTTCAATTTGTGGCCAAAAACGGCCAGAAATGGGAAACTTCGAGAAAAATTCAATCTCAAGACAAGAGAAACAAATCCGCGGCCGAAATCAAAGTCTGACAACATAATCGTCCGCTAATTGAAGCCAACGGTTTCTTCAATACCGACACGAACTCGGAGTCTTCCATTCGGATTAGTTCGCCGACAATTAAAGTCCAAATCCAAGGAATTCCAGTGAAAGGCACGAAAGCCGACTGGAATTGTCATGTCGCACGTCATGTCCGCCCAGTGGCCCGAAGACGGCCAGAACGAAGACGAGTCACATACACAATAAACCCGACAAACAATACTATTTCGCGGCCAAACATCAACTGCAAGTTTGTTCACAATTTGAGACTAGTTACTGAATTTTATGCTATTCTGAATGTCAAAAACCAACAACCGACTGTCCATTTCAAGGCAAACGGTAAACAACGACTATGGCCACTGAATAAGAAACTTCTTGTGAGCCTACTCTCGATGACAGACATCTCGTGAAATCACTGACAAAACGGTCGAACAATGAGAATATGTTGCAAATTAGACGAAACGTTTCAGAGACAAAATCGGGAAATTTCTTCTGAAGTCGCCTCAAATATGGTCATCAAACTGTGGCCAACGTAAAGATCAAACCGTTTTCTGGAAGTTTCCAAATTGATGCCAAATCTCCCGAATTTGTTCACAAAACCGACTCCAAGATTACCGACAATTCGTTGACAAGTCGAGAACCGGTTCCGTGGAAACGAAACAAAAACATCGAAAAAGTTGACGTCTATATTAGCGGCAAATTAGATGACAAATCGCATGTCTCGTTAGTGTCCACTGTCGGCGATCACTCGGCCTCTGTTGAAGTGATTCCCCGAAAATCTTTGGCCATTAATCTGGAAAATCCGAAATTCCTTCACAAAACGGAAATCCAATCGAAAGCCGAAAGAAACGGATTTCTTTGAATTCAATTGCATTTGAAGTCTGAATTAGCTATTGATGGACAATCGCGTCACTCTATTACGCTTCATCTGATCCATACGATCTGCAATATGCCGGAAACGAACGGAGTCGCTTCGGAAATGTCCGACGACTTGGTTCGCGGACCTCACGAATGGACAATCAAATACCGACCGTAATACCGAACGAAATACCGAACGATATTCGTTAAAAAACCCGATTGACCAGGGATTCAGATTTTCGGCCGTTGTTCGAAACGAACGGACACTTCGAACACAAACGATAGACTTAGGAATCGCTTCAAACTTCAAGGAAACAAGTGGACGACTCATTTGCAAAAATCCATTGAAATTCTGTTTCAAAAACCGAATTCCGAGAAAATCTTTGGCGCAATAGCTGTCATAGATTTATCTAAAAATCCGAATCACGCGCTGACTCGACGCATATATCTTGTTGATCCCGCTCTCCCAGAGCTAGTCGTCGGGACTGTCGGCCAAAACAATTGCCGTTGCTTTGTTGGCACCGACGCTTCTGGACGTTTCGCTGGTCGGACACGTTATCCGACAATCGGTTGGACTTACGGCGAGAACTATCGATCGAAACGGAAATGAAAAACAAGTTTTCTATTTCGTTGAACTAAAAAATCAGAACCGATTGGAAGCAGTCATAAGAGATCCGAGATCCTAGTAATTGACGGACAGCTCGGCAAAACCACTGATGAAGTATCCCTTGATCTGAGAAATTCCGATCAAATCACTGGTCAGGAACACGAATATCGGTATTCTGTGGACAAAAAGTGCGCAAAACTCGAGACCAAAGAGAACTCTTTGCCGAAGAAAAAAAACATTTTTCTATTTCAATAGCGACAATCGTAACGATCGAACGGTTAGTCTGGAAATCGCCTCCGAAGGCAAAGAAGGACAACCAGCGACTGCCGATCTGAACATGACAGCCGATCGGGTCGGGCGTTAAGAGTTGACGCCCAATGAACACCGTGGTCTTTGAGGATAAGAATTCTATCATGAAAATTTTTAAAAATAAATCTAATATATTTTCCCGACAATTGTCTAACGATTTGTTAACCGATGCCACCGGCGTGTCCGACGAGATCTGCGATACTATTCATGAGTTTCTTCACAGCTTCGATGGCGCACGACGAGCCTGAGATCAAATTCAACAGTTATCAATAAAATCTTATCAATGGATTTATCGATAATCTGTTTATTACAAATTATTACAACTTATTATTTTCTGGCGACAGATTGTTAGAAAATATTTTAAAACAATAAAAAAAAAAATTTAATAATTGTAGATATCTGAATGAACCGAATCGACGCCAACACTGACCGAACTGATACACGAATGAACCGAACCGACGCCGACACTGACCGAACTGATATATGAACCGAACCGACGCTGACCGATTGATACATGAATGAACCGAACCGACGCTGACCGAACTGTAATATGAATGAACCGAACCGACGCCGACACTGACCGATTGATACATGAATGAACCGAACCGACGCCGACGCTGACCGAACTGATACATGAATGAACCGAACCGACGCCGACACTGACCGAACTGATACATGAATGAACCGAACCGACGCTGACCGATTGATACATGAATGAACCGAACCGACGCTGACCGAACTGTAATATGAATGAACCGAACCGACGCCGACACTGACCGAACTGATACATGAATGAACCGAACCGACGCCGACACTGACCGAACTGATACATGAATGAACCGAACCGACGCCGACACTGACCGAACTGATACATGAATGAACCGAACCGACGCTGACCGAACTGATACATGAATGAACCGAACCGACGCCGACACTGACCGAACTGATACATGAATGAACCGAACCGACGCTGACCGAACTGATACATGAATGAACCGAACCGACGCCGACACTGACCGAACTGATACATGAATGAACCGAACCGACGCTGACCGATTGATACATGAATGAACCGAACCGACGCTGACCGAACTGTAATATGAATGAACCGAACCGACGCCGACACTGACCGATTGATACATGAATGAACCGAGCCGACGCCGACGCTGACCGAACTGATACATGAATGAACCGAACCGACGCCGACACTGACCGAACTGATACATGAATGAACCGAACCGACGCTGACCGATTGATACATGAATGAACCGAACCGACGCTGTAATATGAATGAACCGAACCGACGCCGACACTGACCGATTGATACATGAATGAACCGAACCGACGCCGACGCTGACCGAACTGATACATGAATGAACCGAATCGACGCCGACGCTGACCGAACTGATACATGAATGAACCGAACCGACGCCGACGCTGACCGAACTGATACATGAATGAACCGAATCGACGCCGACACTGACCGAACTGATACATGAATGAACCGAACAGACGCCAACACTGACCGAACTGATACATGAATGAACCGAACCGACGCTGACCGAACTGATACATGAATGAACCGAACCGACGCCGACACTGACCGATTGATACATGAATGAACCGAACCGACGCCGACGCTGACCGAACTGATACATGAATGAACCGAACCGACGCCGACACTGACCGAACTGATACATTATTGAACCGAACCGACGCTGACACTGACCGAACTGATACATGAGTAATTTTGACAATTTAATGGGTAGTTTTAAATGATTAAAATATGCTGAGGAACCAGTACCGGTACCAGGAACCAGTAAATATTGCAGTATTTTTATCACTTAAATGAGGGTATTTTTGAAAATTTAATGGGTAGTTTTAAGTGATTAGAATAGACTGAAGCACCAGTAAATAAGGCCGTATTTTTATCACTCAAATAAGGGTATATTTGACAATCAAATGGGTAGTTTTAAGTGATTAAAATAGATTGAGGAACCAGTAAATAAGGGCGTATTTTATCACTCAAATAAGGGTATTTTTGACAATCAAATGGGTAGTTTTAAGTGATTAAAATAGATTGAGGAACCGGTAAATAAGGCCGTATTTTTATCACTTAAATGAGGGTATTTATGACAATTAAATGGGTAGTTTTAAGCGATTAAAATAGGATGAGGAACCAGTAAATAAGGCCGTATTTTAATTTCTTAAATGAGGGTATATTTGACAAATAAATGGGTAGTTTTAAGTGATTAAAATATGCTGAGGAACCAGTAAATAAGGCCGTATTTTTATTACTCAAATGAGTGTATTTTTGAAAATCTTATGGGACGTTTTAAGTGATTAAACTAGGCTGAGGAACTAGTAGATAAGCCAGTATTTTTATCACTTAAATGTGAGTAATTTTGACAATTTAATGGGTAGTTTTAAATGATTAAAATAGGCTGATGAACCAGTAAATAAGCCAGTATTTTTATCACTTAAATGAGGGTAATTTTGACAATCAAATGGGTAGTTTTAAGTGATTGAAATAGGCTGAGGAACCAGTAAATAAGGCCGTATTTTTATTACTCAAATAAGGATATATTTGACAATTTAATGGGTAGTTTTAAGTTATTAAAATAGGTTGAGGAACCAGTAAATAAGGCCGTATTTTTATCACTTACATGAGGGTAATTTTGACAATCTAATTGGTAGTTTTAAATGATTAAAATAAGCTGAGGAACCAGTAAATAAGGCAGTATTTTTATTATACAAATGAGTGTACTTTTGACAATCTTATGTGATGTTTTAAGTGATTAAACTAGGCTGAGGAACCAGTAAATAAAGCAGTATATTTATTACTCAAATGAGTGTTTTTTTGACAATCTAATGGGTAGTTTTATGTGATTAAATCAATTCTGAACTATTGACAAAATTAAAAGAACAACCAAAAGAAAAGAAAGGCAAAGAAATATTACTATTGAATAACAAACGTTATGAATTAGGACAGTACGTTAAATTGAATGTAGAAGTTGACAATGAAATATACATACAAGATTTCTACATATTCGGCTGAGGAACCAGTAAATAAGGCTGTATTTTTATCACTTAAATGAGGGTATTTAAGACAATCTAATTGGCAGTTTTAAGTGATTAAAATAGGCTGAGGAACCAGTAAATAAGGCTGTATTTTTATCACTTAAATGAGGGTATTTATGACAATCTAATGGGTAGTTTTATGTGATTAAAATAGGCTGAGGAACCAGTAAATAAGGCCGTATTTTTATCACTTAAATGAGGGTATTTAAGACAATCTAATTGGCAGTTTTAAGTGATTAAAATAGGCTGAGGAACCAGTAAATATTGCAGTATTTTAATCAATTAAATGAGGGTATTTTTGACAATCTAATGGGTAGTTTTAAGTGATTAAAATATGCTGAGGAACCAGTAAATAAGGCCGTATTTTTATCACTTAAATGAGGGTATTTATGACAATCTAATGGGTAGTTTTATGTGATTAAAATAGGCTGAGGAACCAGTAAATAAGGCCGTATTTTTATCACTTAAATGAGGGTATTTTTTACAATCTAATGGGTAGTTTTATGTGATTAAAATAGGCTGAGGAACCAGTAAATAAGGCCGTATTTTTATCACTCAAATAAGGGTATTTAAGACAATCTAATTGGCAGTTTTAAGTGATTAAAATAGGTTGAGGAACCAGTAAATAATGCAGTATTTTAATCAATTAAATGAGGGTATTTTTGACAATTAAATGGGTAGTTTTAAGTGATTAAAATATGAAGAGGAACCAGTAATTAATGTAGTATTTTTATCACTTAAATGAGTGTATTTTTGACAATCAAATGGGTAGTTTAAAGTGATTAAAATAGGTTGAGGAACCAGTAAATAAGGCCGTATTTTTATCACTCAAATAAGGGTATTTTTGACAATCTAATGGTTAGTTTAATGTGATTAAAATAGGCTGAGGAACCAGTAAATAAGGCCGTATTTTTATCACTCAAATAAGGGTATTTAAGACAATCTAATTGGCAGTTTTAAGTGATTAAAATAGGTTGAGGAACCAGTAAATAATGCAGTATTTTAATCAATTAAATGAGGGTATTTTTGACAATCAAATGGGTAGTTTTAAGTGATTAAAATAGGTTGAGGAACCAGTAAATAATGCCGTATTTTCATCACTCAAATAAGGGTATTTTTGACAATCTAATGGGTAGTTTTAAGTGATTAAAATATGCTGAGGAACCAGTAAATAAGGCCGTATTTTTATCACTTAAATGAGGGTATTTATGACAATCTAATGGGTAGTTTTATGTGATTAAAATAGGCTGAGGAACCAGTAAATAAGGCCGTATTTTTATCACTCAAATAAGGGTATTTTTGACAATCTAATGGGTAGTTTTAAGTGATTAAAATAGGATGAGGAACCAGTAAATAAGGCCATATTTTTATCACTTAAATGAGGGTATTTATGACAATCTAATTGGCAGTTTTAAGTGATTAAAATAGGCTGAGGAACCAGTAAATAAGGCCGTATTTTTATCTCTTAAATGAGGGTATTTAAGACAATCTAATTGGCAGTTTTAAGTGATTAAAATAGGCTGAGGAACCAGTAAATAATGCAGTATTTTAATCAATTAAATGAGGGTATTTTTGACAATCAAATGGGTAGTTTTAAGTGATTAAAATAGGTTGAGGAACCAGTAAATAATGCCGTATTTTCATCACTCAAATAAGGGTATTTTTGACAATCTAATGGGTAGTTTTAAGTGATTAAAATATGCTGAGGAACCAGTAAATAAGGCCGTATTTTATCACTTAAATGAGGGTATTTATGACAATCTAATGGGTAGTTTTATGTGATTAAAATAGGCTGAGGAACCAGTAAATAAGGCCGTATTTTTATCACTCAAATAAGGGTATTTTTGACAATCTAATGGGTAGTTTTAAGTGATTAAAATAGGATGAGGAACCAGTAAATAAGGCCGTATTTTTATCACTTAAATGAGGGTATTTATGACAATCTAATTGGCAGTTTTAAGTGATTAAAATAGGCTGAGGAACCAGTAAATAAGGCCGTATTTTTATCTCTTAAATGAGGGTATTTAAGACAATCTAATTGGCAGTTTTAAGTGATTAAAATAGGTTGAGGAACCAGTAAATAATGCCGTATTTTCATCACTCAAATAAGGGTATTTTTGACAATCTAATGGGTAGTTTTAAGTGATTAAAATATGCTGAGGAACCAGTAAATAAGGCCGTATTTTTATCACTTAAATGAGGGTATTTATGACAATCTAATGGGTAGTTTTATGTGATTAAAATAGGCTGAGGAACCAGTAAATAAGGCCGTATTTTTATCACTCAAATAAGGGTATTTTTGACAATCTAATGGGTAGTTTTAAGTGATTAAAATAGGATGAGGAACCAGTAAATAAGGCCGTATTTTTATCACTTAAATGAGGGTATTTATGACAATCTAATTGGCAGTTTTAAGTGATTAAAATAGGCTGAGGAACCAGTAAATAAGGCCGTATTTTTATCTCTTAAATGAGGGTATTTAAGACAATCTAATTGGCAGTTTTAAGTGATTAAAATAGGCTGAGGAACCAGTAAATAATGCAGTATTTTAATCAATTAAATGAGGGTATTTTTGACAATCAAATGGGTAGTTTTAAGTGATTAAAATAGGTTGAGGAACCAGTAAATAATGCCGTATTTTCATCACTCAAATAAGGGTATTTTTGACAATCTAATGGGTAGTTTTAAGTGATTAAAATATGCTGAGGAACCAGTAAATAAGGCCGTATTTTTATCACTTAAATGAGGGTATTTATGACAATCTAATTGGCAGTTTTAAGTGATTAAAATAGGTTGAGGAACCAGTAAATAAGGCCGTATTTTAATTTCTTAAATGAGGGTATTTTTGACAATTAAATGGGTATTTTTAAGTGATTAAAATAGGCTGAGGAACCAGTAAATAAGGCCGTATTTTTATCACTCAAATAAGGGTATTTTTGTCAATCTAATGGGTAGTTTTAAGTGATTAAAATAGGTTGAGGAACCAGTAAATAATGCCGTATTTTCATCACTCAAATAAGGGTATTTTTGACAATCTAATGGGTAGTTTTAAGTGATTAAAATATGCTGAGGAACCAGTAAATAAGGCCGTATTTTTATCACTTAAATGAGGGTATTTATGACAATCTAATGGGTAGTTTTATGTGATTAAAATAGGCTGAGGAACCAGTAAATAAGGCCGTATTTTTATCACTCAAATAAGGGTATTTTTGACAATCTAATGGGTAGTTTTAAGTGATTAAAATAGGATGAGGAACCAGTAAATAAGGCCGTATTTTTATCACTTAAATGAGGGTATTTATGACAATCTAATTGGCAGTTTTAAGTGATTAAAATAGGCTGAGGAACCAGTAAATAAGGCCGTATTTTTATCTCTTAAATGAGGGTATTTAAGACAATCTAATTGGCAGTTTTAAGTGATTAAAATAGGCTGAGGAACCAGTAAATAATGCAGTATTTTAATCAATTAAATGAGGGTATTTTTGACAATCAAATGGGTAGTTTTAAGTGATTAAAATAGGTTGAGGAACCAGTAAATAATGCCGTATTTTCATCACTCAAATAAGGGTATTTTTGACAATCTAATGGGTAGTTTTAAGTGATTAAAATATGCTGAGGAACCAGTAAATAAGGCCGTATTTTTATCACTTAAATGAGGGTATTTATGACAATCTAATTGGCAGTTTTAAGTGATTAAAATAGGTTGAGGAACCAGTAAATAATGCCGTATTTTCATCACTCAAATAAGGGTATTTTTGACAATCTAATGGGTAGTTTTATGTGATTAAAATAGGCTGAGGAACCAGTAAATAAGGCCGTATTTTTATCACTCAAATAAGGGTATTTTTGACAATCTAATGGGTAGTTTTAAGTGATTAAAATAGGATGAGGAACCAGTAAATAAGGCCGTATTTTTATCACTTAAATGAGGGTATTTATGACAATCTAATTGGCAGTTTTAAGTGATTAAAATAGGCTGAGGAACCAGTAAATAAGGCCGTATTTTTATCTCTTAAATGAGGGTATTTAAGACAATCTAATTGGCAGTTTTAAGTGATTAAAATAGGCTGAGGAACCAGTAAATAATGCAGTATTTTAATCAATTAAATGAGGGTATTTTTGACAATCAAATGGGTAGTTTTAAGTGATTAAAATAGGTTGAGGAACCAGTAAATAATGCCGTATTTTCATCACTCAAATAAGGGTATTTTTGACAATCTAATGGGTAGTTTTAAGTGATTAAAATATGCTGAGGAACCAGTAAATAAGGCCGTATTTTTATCACTTAAATGAGGGTATTTATGACAATCTAATTGGCAGTTTTAAGTGATTAAAATAGGTTGAGGAACCAGTAAATAATGCAGTATTTTAATCAATTAAATGAGGGTATTTTTGACAATTAAATGGGTATTTTTAAGTGATTAAAATAGGCTGAGGAACCAGTAAATAAGGCCGTATTTTTATCACTCAAATAAGGGTATTTTTGTCAATCTAATGGGTAGTTTTAAGTGATTAAAATAGGTTGAGGAACCAGTAAATAAGGCCGTATTTTAATTTCTTAAATGAGGGTAGATTTGACAATTAAATGGGTAGTTTTAAGTGATTAAAATATGCTGAGGAACCAGTAAATAAGGTCGTATTATTATCACTTAAATGAGGGTATTTAAGACAATCTAATTGGCAGTTTTAAGTGATTAAAATATGCTGAGGAACCAGTAAATAAGGTCGTATTATTAACTCTTAAATGAGGGTATTTAAGACAATCTAATTGGCAGTTTTAAGTGATTAAAATAGGCTGAGGAACCAGTAAATAATGCAGTATTTTAATCAATTAAATGAGGGTATTTTTGACAATCAAATGGGTAGTTTTAAGTGATTAAAATAGGTTGAGGAACCAGTAAATAATGCCGTATTTTCATCACTCAAATAAGGGTATTTTTGACAATCTAATGGGTAGTTTTAAGTGATTAAAATAGGCTGAGGAACCAGTAAATAATGCAGTATTTTTATCACTTAAATGAGGGTATTTAAGACAATCTAATTGGCAGTTTTAAGTGATTAAAATAGGCTGAGGAACCAATAAATAAGTCAGTAGTTTGATCCCTTAAATGAGGGTATTTTTGACAATCTAATGGGTAGTTTTAAGTGATTAAAATAGGCTGAGGAACCAGTAAATAAGGCCGTATTTTTATCTCTTAAATGAGGGTATTTAAGACAATCTAATTGGCAGTTTTAAGTGATTAAAATAGGTTGAGGAACCAGTAAATAAAGCAGTATTTTAATCAATTAAATGAGGGTATTTTTGACAATTAAATGGGTAGTTTTAAGTGATTAAAATATGCTGAGGAACCAGTAAATATTGCAGTATTTTTATCACTTAAATGAGGGTATTTTTTACAATTTAATGGGTAGTTTTAAGTGATTAAAATATGCTGAGGAACCAGTAATTAATGTAGTATTTTTATCACTTAAATGAGTGTATTTTTGACAATCTAATGGGTAGTTTTAAGTGATTAAAATAGGCTGAGGAACCAGTAAATAAGGCCGTATTTATATCACTTAAATGAGGGTATTTTTGACAATCTAATGGGTAGTTTTAAGTGATTAAAATAGGCTGAGGAACCAGTAAATAAGGCCGTATTTTAATTTCTTAAATGAGGGTAGATTTGACAATTAAATGGGTAGTTTTAAGTGATTAAAATATGCTGAGGAACCAGTAAATAAGGTCGTATTATTATCACTTAAATGAGGGTATTTAAGACAATCTAATTGGCAGTTTTAAGTGATTAAAATAGGTTGAGGAACCAGTAAATAATGCAGTATTTTAATCAATTAAATGAGGGTATTTTTGACAATTAAATGGGTTTTTTAAGTGATTAAAATATGCTGAGGAACCAGTAATTAATGTAGTATTTTTATCACTTAAATGAGTGTATTTTTGACAATCTAATGGATAGTTTTAAGTGATTAAAATAGGCTGAGGAACCAGTAAATAAGGCCGTATTTTTATCACTCAAATAAGGGTATTTTAGACAATCTAATGGGTAGTTTTAAGTGATTAAAATAGGTTGAGGAACCAGTAAATAAGGCCGTATTTTTATCACTTAAATGAGGGTTGTTGTTAGAGAAATTGTGTACTATGTCAGGATGGAATAAAAAACAATCTTGTTTGATTGAAATTAAAATTTTAATTGAAAATTATATTAAAATATTTATAAAATAATAATTACAAATAATTTATAAAACGTTCATTAAATATTTTCTTTCTAAAATTTTCATCTAATACATAAGATATATTTTCTTTAATAAGTTTACATTTATGTTCAAATATACATCTGTTCCATATAATCCAATGCCAATTTGATATTCTAGCTTGTTTGGAAGCATATGGCCATACGTACATTGTTTTTATTTGAACATTATCGCTGAATCTAACAGTTTTCATGATTTAGTTTTTAAAAATTGTTGAAATTATATATTCGTTATATAGAATATTTTTTAAAAAAAAATTTATAATATTATTTAGTTTAATGTTTTTTGAACGTAATATTATGTAAAATAAACAAAATTTCCCACAAGATATAGAATTTATATTTTGAATAATATATTTATTATATATATATATATTTCCATTAGTTTTAATAAAATCAAGTATTTCTTTATGTCTCGGTGGCAATCCAAATGAATCAAAATATTCTATTGGTCCATTTTTAGGTATATATAGTGCCACCCAGTGTTCTCCTGGTAATGATGATTTGTGTGTGTTAACTATAAATCCACATGGCTTTTTAATTTGAACTTTTGGTAGTTTGTCTAATGATTTTACACCACAAAAAATTTTTGAGACATAATTATCTTTTTTAATATAATTTAATATTTCATTTGTATACATGATTATGAATAATCTACAGTAACGTTTCTATTTTCATCAATTTCAATTGTGTTATCGAAAACAGCATAAACTATAAGTTTTAATGCGTTTGCTAAATTCTCTTTAAATTTAATATCGATATTTATATAACCACTTTTTGGTACATTTATGTAATTTTCTGGAAAACTATAATCACTATTTAAATTAAATGCATAAAAACAACGACCGGTTTTATAGTTTGTATAATCAATAGGTGGAGGAAAATTTACTGCATTTGCACCAATATTTAATAGAAAATCGTGATACTCTCGTGTATAATAGTGTATATCATAATTTGGTTGAAATGGTAGCTTAGGTAGCATTTCTCCATTAACATTTAATGCTAAATAAGTAAGATTATTATGTGAAAATTTTAAAGGGTCATAACGATTGTTGCCATTATATGCAATTTCTGTAACTAATCCTAAAATTAATTTATGTGGTAGTTGTCCAATTATTACGTTATCAATGTTAAATGATTATTGTCCAGCACTTAAATTTACAACTTTAGTAAATGGTCTTTTAATAGGATAAATCGCACGTGATAAACGCAATGCTTGTGCGTGAGCATTTAAAATGTTTGGTGCAATTTTTACTTTTCTTACAAACAGACTCATATCCATTATTTTTAAATGAGGAAATGTATCATTTGTCCACCATCCATCTTTTCCAATAACAGGCCAACAAGGCGGTGCTTTTGTAAAAATTAATTTTATAGGAACACCACTAATTAGCAAACGATTAGTTGTAAAAATAGGACCATGTAATTTACCATACAAAGACACTGGTGTACTTTTACGAACCATTTTTAACAAAATAGGGTCCGGTTTGTCATATTCATAATCACTATTCCAATATGATGTAACAAACCAACTTGGACTAATTGATTGATTTGATATATTAGTAATATTTGTAACTGCTTCGATAAATGATAGGTAATTGTAGTTTTTAGATGCTTGAGACACTAAAGTATTTCCTAAATATATTGCTAATTGATCGAATGCAGTATTAAGTACATAATTTACAGGACTATAATTATCTTCAGTTCCCAAAGTGTCTGCAAAATCATTGCCATTTTGATTTATTACTTTATATTTTAACCATAAAAAAATATCAGGCATATAAATGTATTCATCTGTTGATGCCTGGATTTCAAACTCAATAGTATTTGTATCATTTATAGGTGCTTTTGGACGATATTGTATTAATTGTGATCCTTCAATAGCTCCCTGATACGGCATTCGTTGAAATAAATCAAGTTCATTTTTTAATATTTCATTCATTTTACATAAAAATATCTAATTTATTTGATTTATTTTTACGTCGACGATTTTTTTTAGTTTTTCGCGTTTTTTTAGGGTTAGTTTTTTTTACTCTACGCTTTCGTCTTCGCTTTGATCTTGGTTTGTGTTTTAAACCAGATTCTTTATATTCAATTTTATTATTAGAAATTGATTTAGTTTTAAAAGGAAGAAAATCAAAATTATTAGGTTCTAGTTGATTTATGCCTTGTATTGGCTGTCCAGTCCCAGATTGATTACACTTTTTTGCTTGATTAATATAATATTGTGTGTAATCATGCATTTTCACTCGATATGTATAACTCGAACACAAACTAACAACTAGTTTAAATATCGTTTAGCTCTAAATATAAGTAGTGCTAAGATTTTGCCTTCATTTATTAATAATTGATTATTATTATCATCAGTAATGTTTATTTTGATAGAATGAATTTCATTATATTTTATTGGTAGAAAACATTTTTGTTTAAAACTAAATTTCATAAAATTATCATTATCATTTATATATGTTGGGATAATTCTAAGCAAACTAACTTTTTTATTATTAAAAAATGATTGTTTAACAATATCGCAATATATTTGAAAGTAATGAATTATATTGTTTATATCTATGGGTTTAATATTTGATATAATGGGCGGCACAATTTCCATATTTTTTCTAAATATTTCTTCACTAATATATGCTGGATTTCCTTCATAATATCCACCCCCTAATCTAATTGTTTGCGGTAAATTAAGTGTGCTGTAATCTTTCATTCCTAATAATTTTTGTAATGTATCATTTAATTCTAAATAAACAATACCACGTAATTTATAAAAAGCAATGAATTCAGTTGGGGTTATATTTGGATCAGGTAATTGAATTTTTAAATTATGATCATAATCATTACCCTTTATATTTTTACAATAAATAGCAAAATTACCATTTGTCAATGAAAATTGATTATTAGATTCATTAAAATTAAATGATAATTTGTTTATTATCCATTGATTTGCACGTTTTCCTAAATTATCTAATTTTTTAGATAAATATGTAGGATGGTAATTGGGTAAAAAATAAACTTGCGGAAAGCGTTCAAGTATTAAATCTTCGATTTTTTCATTAATTTCTGTTATTGTTTTTTTCAAACTATCTACCCAATTAATTTTATCTAAATTGTAATCAATTGTTATATGATCACCTTTAGTATAATTAGTGTTTGTTGGTATGTACATAAAATTTATCTCTGAATGATCACCAATATGTTTAATATCTTGATCCATAACCCATTTCATATGAAATGTGATATATAAATTATCAACAATTTGTTTTTCACTTAATTTTTTAGGAATTATTAGCTCTTCTAGTGCACATTCCATATTATTTTCAAATTTTATTGGTGGATTAAAATAATAATTTATTTCACAATCATTATTTTTATTTGTTAAATATAAATAAAATTTATTATTATACGATGATAACATTTTTAAAACAATTTTTGTGGTCTTATTATTAATATAGCTATCATTTTACCATATCTTAGTAGTAAATCATTGTTACTATCGTCTTTTATATAAAGTTTTATTGAATTAAATTCATAAAATTTTAATGCTACAAAATGTTTAATATCAAAATCAAATTTCATAAAGTCATCTTTTTCGTTAATTGCTGTGGGTATGACACGTAATAAATTTAATTTACTATTATTATAATAAGATTCTTCTATTATATCACAATATATGTGAAAATAATTAATAGTTTGAGAGACTTTAATTGGCTGCACGTCAGTTACAAAATGTTTCATATCATCAATGTTAGTGCGTAATATATTCAATTCAGATTCAGGACTTGAACTAGGACTTTCTTTTAATATATTTAAACCAGTATTCATTTTTGCAATATTGTATTTATTAAATCCTAGCAATTTTTTTAATTTTACATTAAATTCTAAATAATATATACCTCTTAAATTATAATATTTAAATTTTTTATATTTATCTGTTGGAGCAATTATTTCACTAGTTATTGGTATATATGGATCTTTTATATCAATAGCGAAATTTCCATTTTTTAATTTATATATATGTTTTTCATATGAAAATTCAAATGGATTTATAATCCATTTTTTATTTAAATCACTAGGTTCGCAGTCTTTCATATATAATATTTCTTTATATTTTTCGTTTATTAATTTCTTAGCTTTTAAGTTTAAATCACTAATCAACTCTTTCAAATTTTCTCGCCAATGTTTAGTTGTTGAGTGATTTAATTTTATCTTTTCAGTGTAATGGTTACCATATTCATACTTTTCATTTTCTAGTACTTTAATAGAATTTACTGTTTTATCTGTTGTTTCAAGTAAATCTGTTACTGCATTTACTACATCAATTTCATCTTCTGATACATCCAATATCCATTTTAAATTAAAAGTTATTTCCAAATCACTCAATAAATCCCTTTGATCTAGTTTTTTAGGAATTATTAATTCTGCCAAAGCACATTCCATGGGCACATTGTATTTTATTGTTTCATTAAAATTTACATTTAGCTCACATTTATCACTATCATTTGTTAAATAAAAAATTTGATTTTCGTTTTCTCTGAAAATTTCCATTTTTAATTAATTTTTATTAATTCTTTAGCATAATATGACCCGCGTATATTTGTACCATATTTGTACTTTGCACTTTGTATTTATAATATGGTGAAGTATTTAAAATTTTAGCTATAGTAAATATTTCTGTACTATAATTTTCTAGATATCCTTTATCAAATATATTTCTTAATAACTTAATTTTAACTTTATCTCCTAGTTTATATACTTGCTTTTCTCTAACTATAGTTGTATGATATAAATTATTATAAACAGATTTTTCATTTTCATTATTAACATCAATTGGTTTGAATTTTGTACGACTATGCACGGTATTATTATATGTTAAAATAATATTATTCAAAACATCAATAAAATTATCAGTTTTATTATAAAACAAATATTTTTGAATTTTTTCTTTTATTGTTCTATTCCAGCGTTCAACTGTTCTAGCTTTAGATGTGTCACGTAATATTAAATGCTTAATTTTTCTCCATCGCAAATATTTTTTTAATTTTTTATTTGTAAATTCTTTTCCTGCATCTGTAGACAATAATAGTGGTTTACGCTTAGATGTTTTTATTATGTAAATTATGGCTTTTTTTACTACATCAGCATTTTTATATTTCAATGGTATCGCCCATCCATATTTTGATAAGTTATCTATAATCATTAATATATAACGAAAATTATTATTCGATTTTGGTTTTGTTATTTCAATAAGATCTGCCTGCCAATTATCATCAATATGTTTAGACACAATTGAATTACGTTTAAAATTAAATTTTGGATATCGATGAACTGTATAAGTCGATTGATTTAGAAGCCATTGTTTAACTTGTTTCAATGTTATTTTAGAATAAATGTTTTTAACATATTTATAAAGTTTAAGAGGTGTACTAAAACTTGAGTGATATTTTGTATTATAATAATATTTATTTAATATACGATTAATATTTTTCCCAATTAATTGCTTGTCTAACATTTTTAGGATACTGGACACGTTTATATTTAGATCTAAGACTTGATGGTGTTTTTATTTGTTCTAGATATTTATCTTTTTTAACTGAAACTGTACTTTTAGGAGATATTTCGATTTCTTGTGAAGGAGTATTTTTTAAAAATGATTTTATTTTCAAAATTTTTTTTAAAGCTTTATCATTTTTCTTATAATTTCTTTTAAATAATCCTTTAGGTGTTATGTTTAAATTTTCGTCTCGTTCTTTTAATTTTTTTCTGGGTGCTTTAAAATTGTAAGTATATTTTCGTTTATTTTTATTTATATCTGGTGTAATGTCACAATCTGCATCAATTTCTTTAAATTTTGGAGTTTTAACTTTTGGAGTTATAACATTTAATAAATCTTTATGTTTATCATCATTATCGTCTAATTTCGAAGCTATAACTGCACTTGTTATATCAAGGCATGCTTTTTCTTCTGTTTGATCGATATTATTTTTAAATATCAAAAATTTTCTAAGAGCCTCTGCATATAACTTAGCTTTAATTCTTTCATTAATATTACTTGATAATATTGATTCAATTTCTTTATCCAAATCATTCATTACAAGAAAATTTTTTGGTGTTCGATATTTAACTATATTATTTAAATCACTTTGATGTTTGTTTTCGCCTTGAACAATTTGCATTTTTTTGAAACTCATTGTATAAATATTTTGATATTAATCTTAAGGCAGAATTAATTAATATATTTAATAATATATTTCCTCCTTTTTGTCTTAAATATTTTTTACGTTTATGAACAGAAATTTTAGTTGTAATTTTTCTTAAAAGTTTTTTATTATTTTTCAGTTTTTTAAAATCACAATTTTTAATTGGTAAATTTCCTCTTAAACAATTTTTAGCTATTTCCGATATTGAATTTATTACACAAGGTTTTGCTTCTTTTATTAGTTTTTTTTGTTGTTTTATAGATTTTGTATCAAATATCTGTTTTAATGATTGTTCACAATTTTTTATATTTTTCAATTTATTTTGATTTAACATAAATAAATTTTGGTTCTTCATTTGGAAATATATTAGTACGAACTCTTAAATCACTTGATGTGTTTTGATGAAAATCTAAAAACAAATAACTATATGGTTTATTTTTTGTTGCGTCTATATAGCTATCATATATAAATTTTGAATTATTTCCATTTATTTGTGAACTTAAAATTTTAATTTGTAATGTTTCACGTGGATTACTCATGAGAACAATATATGTACTATTTGTTGAAATATCTCTCATATATTTACTTTTGGGAAATAAATTTTGTACTAATAAAATAACAGTAATATTTTTATGATGACTTAATTTTGTAAACAAATCACTTACAAGTAAATCATTAGAAACGGTGTGCATACAATCATCTAATACAATTAAATTGTTATTGTTAGAATCAAGGTTATTTATTATATCATTATTAATAGTATTTATTTTAATTATTTTAACACCATTAATAGATTCATAGTTTGAAAAACCTTGAGTTGAACAATAAATTATTTTGTCAAAATACACACCAAATAACTCATATAAATATTTAAATAAATTTGAAACAAAAGTTGTTTTACCACTACTTGAAGGACCACATATTAACATACGTGATGGGTGTGTTAGAGATAAATCATACATATTTTTATTTTATTTATTTATAAAAAGTTTAATATATATTTTTGATTGGTTGATCAAAATAAATTTATTCTATATAAAAGAGAAATTTAAGAATTATTTTTATAATAAGTTTAAATAATGGCTATGCTAACTGTAACATTTTCTGATATTAGATTAATAATATGTTCATTCGGTTATAAATTTGATAGTGAATATATACTACGTGAAATTGGCTACTGGTCAAGTGCATCTAGTGGCATAATTCCGTTTAACAGTAGATTTAATAAAAATACAATTGATATAACAAATCAGTGTTTAATAAATTATTATGAATCTGAAGTTCATGGAATTAAATTTAATCGTAAATTTGATTTAGGATTAACTATTAGTGATATAAAACCAGTTTTACGTGCATTATACCATTCAAATGATAATAATACAGCAAAATTTATCGGTGTATGTGGTGATGATAACATTAAATCATATTTATATAAGGCAGGCTTAGGACAATTTACTATTGATTTGAATCAATTAAGTGAACTAAAACTTACAAATACAGTTTGCCCAACAAATACTGAAATTCAATAAAATTATCTAAATATAGAAAAATATAAAAATATTTGTTATCTGCATGATAGAATAATTGGCAATACATTGCCAATTTGTGCTAAAGTAAAGGCAAATATTTTAGCTGATTTTTGTCAAAATATATTAAATAATAATTTAGACGTAAGTGAATTTCTAAATCAAAATATAGTGCAGAATAAAATGCTTGAAAATGTCGACTTTAAAATTTAATCCAGAAATTTGTTTAAAAAATTTATATAAATCTGAACATATTAATGCAATGGTAGAAACTATCGTCACTGAAGATTTTGATTATTCAGTAGAATATTATAAAAAAGAGTTAAAATTATCAAATAAAAAATTATTTGAAATGCTTTTAAATAATATTAATAAAGTTAAATACTTTGTTGTTCAATACGGATTTAAGTTTGAAACAATAAATGATTTAAATTATATTTTAAATTCAATTGAAAATTTAAAATATTATTTACCTAATAATATAAATAATTAATGTAAGTAATTTTTATTAAATATAGTAATTTAATATTTAATAAAAATTATTTACAGATAAAATAAAGGAGACAAAATAATGCTTAAAATATTTATTAACCATAACCAAAAAATTAAAAAGATTATATAATGAATAAATGTAAAAATATAACGTTATATTATAAAATTAAAAAAATAAATGTAAAATAAAATAACAAAATAAATGTAAAATAAAAATATGTAAATAAAATTCAAAAATGATATCCGATTAGTTAATGCCAGTAGATCCAAAGCCATCAGTATTTCGTATGGTTTCAGTAATTTTGCCACAATAGGGAACCAAATACTTCCAGTCCATAACAACAAGTTGTGCAATTTTTTGTCCTTTTGTAACTTCATACGATTGTTTGCTATTGTTGATCATCAATACTTTTATTGTGCCAGTAAAATCGTTATCGATTACACCAGCGCCGATATCGATGCCCTTTAAAGCCAATGATGATCTTGGTAGAATATGTCCAAATGTATTTTTTGGTAGTTGTACACGTAAACCAGTAGAAACCAATGATCTCGTATCAGGTAAAATCGAAATGTCATCAACAGAAAACAAATCCAAACCGGCTGATCCATATGTTTCTCTCACTGGTAATAGTGATCCAAATTCAATGTTTACAATAAGTCTTTTTTCTATTCAAAAATTAAATTAAATTATTTATAAATTTATAATTAATTTTGTAAATATTAATACCAGCATTAATCATATATACGGGGTAATTGGATTTCAGTGCCTCAATAGTGCGTTCATCAACGGTTCTCAAAAAGTTTATATTATACGTTCCAATGAATTGTTGTTTTGTTAGTATCAATGGGTTGACATTTGAGTTATTGCTTACACTAACTTTGATTATATCCGGATTACATTTTTCAATGAAAAATAACAAACATATAATTTTTTTATCTTCAATAGCCATATTTTTTTGTACTTCTCCTATAGAATTGTAAGGATAGTTATTAGTGTTTTTTACACTAATTAGTTTGCGAGTCATTGGTGGAATAATATAATCGTCTTCAGGGATTACATCAAATGAAGACTTTAAATTTGTAGTTTCCAATGTTCTATCGTCGTCAGCCATTTTTATTATGTAAATTGTAGATTTATTTCCTAGAATTTTTTTTATAATACATTTAATATTTTTTAAAACATAGTTTTGCTTTATTTTAAAATAGAATAATGGCCAAATGGCAGACAATTGATACCATCCTCCATAATATATACTTTATCATCCATTGGATGAAAAACAAATTTATTTATATTTACAGTATTAATTATATGATTTTTTGATTGAATACTTTTCATTTTTGTATTGTAATATTTGTTGAATAAAATTACATTTTTATAGTAATCATGATTTAAATATTTTTTTATAATAACTTTCTTTATTCCTTTTGCGACATTTTTATTATCTTTATCATTAAATAGCATTGAGTATAATTTGGGTTTTAAAGCAATGAATTCATTTAATATAAAATGTCCATACTCGGCTTTCAAATATCCTATCATTTTTTTATGATTATTATTATATAAATAATGTTTATCATCAAAGTTAGAAAAATCCATTATAGGACTAAAATTATTTTTTAGCTCATCAAAATAAGCATTAGTTTTTATTTCATAAATTAGAGAATCTGTATCAGTGTATAAAAGCTGAATATTTTTATTATAAATGGTTTAAATACTTTATAATGTAAAGAATACATATAATTTTTTGAAAGTTCTAATACTGAGAAACCAATATAAATTGGTTTATCTAATACAATATTAGATTTTGTTAATTTCATTAGAGCTAGATTATCATTAAGTATATGAAATGTTTCATAGTTTAAACTTTGTACATGTTTATTAGCTTGTTTTTCATTAAGAATTACTTTAATATCAATGTGTTTGCGTTTGTTTTCTATTGATTTACCAAAAACACTATTATTTAATAGTTTATACAAATTCTTTTCAAACTCATTTTTACTATTTTGTCTTAACTGAGTATTAAGTAAAATATATGATTTAAAAAAATTTGTTTGTTTGAATTGTATACCTTTATTAATTTTTATTAATTCTAAACCTAATTCTAAATATAATTTTAAATTTTTAAAATGAATTACATAATTATTTTTATTGTTTAAAGTTAAAAGTAATTTATCAACAAGTGTTCGTTTATACCCATATGATTTTAGATTATTTAATAAATTTTTTTGATAATTGCTTAACTTATCATTTGATACTTTATCTTTTATAGGAGCCAATGGAAAATCTTTATGTATATCATGTAAATTAATTGGATATTTTAAATCAACATCTAATATATAACCAATATCATCATTAGTATCGATTGTTAGCCAATTCATATTATTTAATATATCTTTATCAATCCATTTAAAATCAGATATTGGTAGTTTTTCTGATAAACTTTTTCCATATAAATTGTTTACGTCATAATGCGCTAAATATACATTAGGTTTAGACTTATCATAATCATGGCAAAATTCATTATTTGCTTTAGAATACCGTTTTACAACATTACACATACCACCCCTTATTCCTTTTTCAATAAAAATATACATATCTATATCTGTGATTAATTCTAATTTAACATTTGTTAATTTTAAAGCGGCATTCCAACTCAAACCCGGTATTGAGTAGAAATGACAAGGATCTAATTCATATGTTTTATATATAGCTTTTCTAAATGTTTCAAATACATCTGCTAATAGACTTGTGTCTAATAGACAATAAAAATCTTGATAATTTCCAAGAGTCTTAAATTTAAACGTATGCCATATATCAACAGCTACATTATATTCAGATTGAGATACATTTTTCTTATTTAAACTTGAATAAAATAAATCTATAGAAGGCAAAGTTTTATTTAATTTTTCAAAAGTGTCTACATATTCATAAGGGAAGATTCCTTTTTTAAATAAAATATTTCTATCAAAAATTATATTTGAATAATAATCAGAAAATATCTGACTTGTTATTGAGAAATCATTATTGGAATTTTTTAGATCATTAACCAAGTTTTCAAGTTTATCATTTAAAAATAAAGTACTATCTAAAACTTTTATATTATCTAATGTAAATGATATAAATTTTTCGAAACTTTGTGGTATTACTTTGCATTCGTTAAAATATTTTTTATCTATACTTGAAATAATAAAGTGTGAATCATAGTTTTTTAGATTATGAAATAATAATGGGATTTTTTTTGGTACAATATATCTTAAATTACATGCATTATGAGCTGCACCTATATATTTTCCACTTAGATGACAGTGATTAAACACTTTATCATTTAATAACAATTGTTTACATAAATGACATTTTTTTTCTTTCATATGGATTTTATATTGTTTATCTGTAATTGACATTGAATTGTTTATACATAACTGTCCCTCTATTTGACTGGCAATATACGATAAGTTTTCTAAAAATACATTCATACAATCTATTCCATTATATACTTTATAATAAATTATTTCATTTGAATTTTTTATTGCTATTAAGCTAAACCCAGATGGCAAGTGATTTTCAGTTATAAATGTTTTATTGTTTATTTTTTTATTAGTTTTTCTAAGCACAGATTCAAAATCAGCATATAGAGTAAATGGGTGAAAATACATATACTCATATTTATTAAATTGTAAATATTTATTTGTTGGCATAGAAACACAACATGGCTTAAAAAATTTGCATTCACTATTATGTTGTTTTAATTTATAATTTGATCTGAAACCTATTAGACAATTCGGACAAAAATGATGATAATTTGATTTAAAATTTCCAATTAATTTGTTAAAATTTTTAATAAAATAAAAATGATTATTATAATATAATAATTTTACTGTATGTTTTGTTTTTCGTTTTGATATATAAATTGGATATATATTTGAATCGTTAATGTTATTAACTGGCTCAAAACAATATAAATTAATTCTAAAATTTAAATGTTTATTTAAAATTTCAAATTTTTTTATATCACTTAATGTTATTGGAAAATTTATATTTGTAGTATTTAGATATTTATCGTATTTATTTAAAATAGATAGTCTATCAAAATGATAATTTTTTTTGTGTATATTATCTATACAATTTACTGCTAAAAAGCATTTTATTGACCATAAAAAACACTTATTATCTGTATTTTTTATATTTATTAATGCTTTTTTATTAGATAAAATATCAGGTAACTTATTAGTATAACACCCACCCTTAATTGGATTAAATTTAGCAAATCTGATATCTAATCTATTAATCTCATCAATAATCCAATCGCTTCCTATTGCCTCATAACTACTGATATTATAATCCATTTCATTAATTAATTCATTAAGAATATAATTTATATTTGTAAAAGTATTATAAACATAATTTTTTGATGTAAAATATGCTATTGTATATGTTTTGATACTATCAATTTGCTTATAAAAAGAAACTTGCAAACAAAATTGTATTTTAATATTATGTAAATTATTATGGATTATTTTAATTAAGTTTTTAATATCTTTTTTATAATAAATAAAAAACTCTTGACAACTAAGAAATGATTGTTTAGGATATAATTCATACTGGGATAAAAAATTTTTAAAACTTTGTTTCGATAAAATAAATTTTGACTTAGTATTTAATTGCGGTGTTAGACGACCACCACTTTGTTGTTTTTTGTACTCAATCATTAAATGCTTTAAAAACCCATTTTTACTATTATACTGTTTATTACAGTTTTGACAGTTCACTGGTAATATTAATTTATTGCATTTATAATAATGAGTTATTAAATTATTATAATTATTAAAATTATTTAAGCAAAATTTGCAAAAATAATTAAAGTTATTATTATGTTTAATTCTGTGATGTTCATTGAAATCACGCATTGATGGAAAAACTTTTTCACAATAATCACATTTCAAATCAGTGTCTAAATATATTGGATAAGAAGACATGGCTGTAATTAACAAAAGAAATATTAAAAATTTTACAGTTTATTTAATTTTGTTATTACAAATTATATCATATATTTCAATTAATAACAATACTAATGATAATGGCAGAAAACCAATTGATTATATACTAAAAGAACCTATCGATAATTGTTATCTAACAATACATAATTTAATTTCATTCAATGTTAGTTTAGATAAAAACAATTTATCAAACGATTTATTTATAAATGAATCAAAAATTTCTAAAACATTTAATACGTATATATCTTCATATACTAAACCATTTCTTTTAGAATTAATACATAATGCATCAAATGACTGTATTTGTTGTCAATAATTTATATTATATTTTAATAATTTTTTAATAATTTAATAATCATAAATATTTTTAAAAAGATGTATTTTGAAATAATAAAAAAAATTTAATATATTTAAATTTTTATTTATTTATTTATTATTTAAATATAGTACAAATAATATAAATTTAGTATTTAATCAATATTGTGTAATTATTTAACGATTACTAAATTATTTATATTATCTATTTTTTTATCGATTAATAAATGTTAACAAATAGTAAATAGAATTAATTAGTACACATGATTTATTTATTGAAATTATATTTATTTATTAATTTTTAAATGTTATTTTTATTCAAATACTGACTGAATACAAATTATTTAACTTAATTATCGTTTTAAGTTTTAGTTATATTAATTATAAAATTCATTTATATAAGTATTTATTGTTTTTATTAACTATTACTAACTATCTTAAACTTATCTTTAAATTGTAATATGATTACTTTTTTAAACAAATAGTTAATTTTTTTAGTTTAAAATCTCAATTAAAATAATTTTATTTTTATATGAGTTATTTTAACTATTTAATTATTTTTAATTAATAATTATTCATTAAAATTTTAAAAACAAACATTTATTAAAATAATATAAATTAAAATTAAAATTTTAAAAACTTGTTTTTTAAAAAAATTTTAGGGATGTGGAGGTCATTTCTACTCGTTTTTAAGTCTCGATCTTAAGGGGTGTATTTATATATATATATATAGAAATATAAAAAATTTAATTAATAATTATATAATAAAAATTTACTATATTCTGTACTTTATTAATGGTTATTGTTATATATTATTTATTTAATATATAGACATTAAATATATATATTAAGAATATAAATCAAAGTAATTTTTTTATGTGTGACTACTATACTGTACTTTATATGTATTAACAGTTTATTATATTATTACTAATATATATGATTTGTAAACTTTGTAAAATTATTTTGTTTGATAATTTAATTATTAGTATTGTTAGTAATAGTTTGATATCCTATTATAAGTAATAATATAATAGTTATATATATTATATGATTTAATTTTATATAGATATTGTACTAATTTATCTTGCATATTAATTTAATTTCTTATTTTTTATACATTCAAAGTTTAATGATAATTATAAAATTATTATTATTATTATTATTATTATTATTATTATTATTATTGTTATTATTATTATTATTATTATTATTATTATTTAATAATTTAATAATTTATTCACAACAATTAAAAACAATAATTAATTAAAAAATAAAATTTTATTTAAAGAATTATACTATAAATTACAGGTAATTTAATTATTAACAACACAAAATTTGATTAAAAAATCAAAAAACAAAAAAATAAAATTTTAATCAATTTTAATTTAGTATAATATTTAATAATTAAATAATATTTTTTAAAAAAAAATTTATACTAATAGCACAGTTTGATATTGATTATGATTTTATTATTATTATTTATTATTATTATTAATTATTTTTATTATATATTTTTAATAATTATATTTATTACTATTTTTAATAATTATTTTTTATTATACATTTTTTAAACAAAATTTATTAAATAGTATCTACCGGTGCCGGTGGCACTGGTACCACCAATTTATGTGTATGTTAGTTAAGCATTAGTTATAACTTATTTGTACATGATAACTTAATTTATACAAGTAGGTTAGACTTGATATAAATAATATATATATATATATATATATATATATATATATATATATATATATATATATATACTATATATATATAATTATTTTAAATTCAAACTTCAAAATTATGATTTATATTTTAATAATTAAAAAACGTAAAATAAATTTTTATTTTGATACTAAATATATAAAATTATTTAATAGGTAGTCAATGCGTGTGTTAACTATGTGTTAATGTAAACATTTTAAAATATTATATTTTATTTATGTATTAAATTTTATTTAAATAAGTAATATTATATATGTGATAATATAAGTAAAATATCATATTAAAATGTAAATATTACTAAAATTAAAAATAATTATAAAAATATGTTTAGTAAAAAATGATTTATTAAAAAATACAAATTTAAAATATTTAAAAATATTTTCAGTAAAAACTTATTAAAATAATATTGATTAAACTATTTTTACAATTATATATTGAATTGATTAAAAATTTAAAAATAAAAAAAATATTGATTAACACAATATTACTAATATTTATAAACAATTATTTAAAAATGAATAGCAAATATTGATATAAATATATATATATAATAATATATAAAAAATATTTAAATTTATAAATAAAAATTTATTAAATTAAAATTTTGTTATACAAAATAATGTCAAATATTAGCTAAAAATTGAATAATAAATTTTATTTAAATTTATACAATTAGAAATGTTGGTTAAAAATTATTATAATTATATCTTATTAATATAAAAATTGTTTATTATACATTTTTTTTAAACAAAATTTATTAAATATAATAGTATCTACCGGTGCCGGTGGCACTGGTACCACCAATTTATGTGTATGTTATTTAAAAATTAGTTATAACTTATTTGAACATAACATAATTTATACTTGACAAAATTGTTTGATTATAATAATATATATTAATTAACAAATATTGATATAAATAAAAAATTAAGATTAATAATTATTAAAATTATTAAGGTTAAATATAAAAAATGATTAAATATAATATAACATATCTTGATTAAAAAATTACAATAATTGATTAAATATATTGATCTAATATTATTTAAAATTAATAATTATTTTTTTAAAATATTCATAAACAATAATTATTAAAATATTAATTTAAAAAATTATTTTAAATATTGATTAAATATAAATAATATTTTATAATTAAAATTGATTAAAATAATGTAATAATATTGATTATGAAATAATAATAATAAGTATAGATATAAAAATAATAATTAATTTTATAATTTTTGATTAAATAAAAATATTACATATATAAATTTAATTAATTATTAAATATATTGATTAAATATAATTATAAAATATTTTTTATAACAAAAAAATAGTTTGATTATATATTAAAAATATAATATAATTTATAAAAAAGATAATAATTTATAAAATGTAAAATAATTTTAGAATAAAAAATAATATAATATTGAATAAAAATGTTATATACTTTTTGTATATTTTGTTTTATAATTATTTAATATTTATATTTTGAATCGATTTTTAAAAATTTATCAATTAAATATTTAAAAATATTGTTTATCATGATTTATATATTTATTTTTTATTATTCAATTCTGGGAATAGATCTCTAGGTGTCAAATTCATACCAATTTTTTTTAAGAGATCTATTGTGTTCATCAGAACAAATTTAGCATTATAAGTGAAAAGCCGGAATCTTTTTGTGGATGGTATCAATGCGCCTGTTTTCTGTCCATTATCATTATATTCATTCACATATTTATACAACGCTATATAGCGCGTACCTGTTCCTGAAGTGCCAACCGCTACGCCATCAAATCCTAATATTAAAAAAACAAAATAGAAATAAAAAAATTTAAATTTATATATATATAAAATCTATTTCACCTTTTTTGCAAAGCATTTCAAGCGGTTCACTTGATTTATCATCATTGTATGTATTGGAAGGGGGCTCCCAACGATACAGTTTGAGTCCCAATTCTGTTTTTTGCTTTTTAACCAAATTAGTTGACTTTTGCTGCTGTTGTTGTTGTTGTTGTTGTTGTTGTTGTTGTTGATGCTGTGTTTGTTTAACATTGCGTTTTTTAGAAGTACTTGGAAGTACAAGTGCGACGGGTTCGTCTGACTCGATCTCCGATACGTGGTCATCCGATACATCCAACGCTTCCGATTCAATAAAATTTTTTATTGATTTTTTATTAGCCATCTGTAGAAATAATAAAAAATATATGTCATAGTATAATATAATTTTAGTATTATATTATACTATGACATATATTTTTATTATTATTATTTATTTTTATATTATAAACAATTAAATCAAAATATTGTTAAAAAATATTTCTAATTATTATATAATAAATTTAGTTTATATATAATCTACTACTGTACAATAATTTTATTATATTATATATTTTTAAAAGTAAATAATATTATAATGTAAAATTTAATTATTTAATTTTATTGTATTAAATAATTTATATTTCTATTAATAAAGTTATTATAATTACAACTTTTTTATAAATATATATTCAAAAATTTAAAAATATATTATATTTATTATTTAAAATTTTTAGTAACATTGATTGATTGATTAATAGAATATGAAAAAATATAGGTATTAAAAAGTAAATTTATAAATTTCATCAAATATTATAATTTAAATAAATATAATAACAAAATTTCGTTTATTATAAAATTAGTGTAAAATTTTTATTTAAATAATATATAACTTAATAAATTTATTTCATCAATATTTATATATATATATATATAATACTAGTAATAATTTGAAAAGTAATATATCGATTTTTATTTTAAATAAAATTTATAAAGTATTTATTATTATACATTTATATATAACGTTATTATGAATTATAGTATTAAAAAGTATTTAATAGATTAAATATAATAACTTTTATCATTTATTTTATTATCAGTTTATTATTGATATTTTTATCAATTTAAATTTGTTTTCAGACATAAATCAATTTATTTTATATAACTTTTTAAATTGATATATTGATTTTGGTTTAATTTATGTTAGTTAAATTAATTTAGTTAATATAGTATAATTTATTTAAGTTAATTTCATATAATATAATTTTATAAAATATAAAAAAAATTCTATTAAAATGTATTTAAATATAATTTATTTTTATTTAATAAAATAATAATCAACAAAATACTCTTAATATTATATATCTAAGAACTTATTATAATTTTTTTATTAAAAATAATATTTAAGTATTATAAAATATTATATATTTTTTAAATAACGAACACTAAAATTTGTTTTTAATGAATTATTAACAATACAATTAATATATGAGATATTTTTTTTAATACTTATCTAATGTTATAATTAATACTTTTTAAATAAATTTATTTTACTAATTAAATACTTAAATATGTTATATTATAAAAAATATTACAATTTTTAAATACTAAATTTATGAGGAGGTTGAAGAGGGGGGGGGTCAGTTTATAAAAAATATATATCTAAATTTATAAAATATACATATAATATATTTAACTTTAGTGTTTTAAAATATTAAAATAAACTAATATTTAAAATAATTTACTTAATTTTAGTTATTATAAATAATTATATTATATATAAAACAATCAACTTACTATAAAATCCTGTGATTAATAATATCTTGATAATTTTTTTAATTTATTTCTTGAAAGTTTTGATGATCAAATATAAAATTTATAAAAAAATATAAAATTATTATATTAATAAATTTTTAAAAAATATTTCTTAAATATTATAATCAAATAAAACATTTATAAATAAATATTAATAAATAATATTAATAATAAAAAATATATTTACCAAACAATATTTGATTTTATTAAGTAAAAAAAATGTAAAATACGATATAACCACAATATATGTATACTGTAAAAATAAAATTCAATTAATATGTTATTTGTTATTAATAAACTAAATTAATAAAACTACTTTCAAAATATCTTTTAATAAACAAAATTTATATTAATAAAGTAATAAGTATAGCATTCTAATAAAAAACATAACAAATAGAAAATACTTTTTAAAATAACAAATAGTTTTACTATTTATATAAAAATATTAAGGTTATATCACTTAATAATAAATAATTTATTAAATAAAACAACAATAAAAAATTCTAAAATTTTAATTTTAATTATAAAAGAAAATTATATTTATATAATTATTTTTATTATATAGAAAATAAAAATATATAATACAAAACAATAAGATAATTATTTATATCTAACTAATTTTATCATATTTCTATTGAATAAAATATTATATTAATTATATATAGTACAGTATATATTGCAATAGTGGGTCAAATCAGCAAAATATTTAACTATTAAATAAGTTTTGTTTTTATTTAAATAATTAAAAAACATAATTATTACATAAGCTAAATTATTGAAAACTTTCCCTATAATAAACAAATGCTTATATACACTAATATTTCTACATTAAATAATTTTATATTGAAGTCAAGGATAACATACATAATTAAAATATATTGTAAGGGTATATTATTTGTTTTACTCCGAAAAAGTATTTCAAAAATTATTCTTATTTTTATTTGTTAAAAATTTATAACAGCACTAAAATGTTATACAGAAAACCTAAAGGTAAACACCTTGTTTTTAAGGAAATTTTATTCAATATTTTAGTGTTAAAATAATGCACTAAAATGTTATAGAAAAAATTAAATAGTAAACTCCCAGTTTTAATAGTGATTAAAACCTGACTCAATGTGACACACTTTTTATGAACGTACACTTTAGTATAAATAGAGGTGTCTCTCAAACACCAAAATCAGTTCTCCACTTGGAGTCATACTACGTGTATTGCTTTAGAGTGAATTAATAAAAGTATTTGCATATTACTTTGTGTGTGTTTACTTTCTCGACGCGGACCAATCGTTGGACATCTTAAGGGACGCCTTCAGAATACATCCATAACCACGCGGACGTTAAACAACTATTACGTAAGTAAATATTTTTATTATGAGAACTCCGGCACCGTACCGTATACGGGGGCATCTCACACCCGAACTCTTATTGGAACCTACGGGTGAACCTACGGGTGAACCTACGGGTGAACCTACGGGTGAACCTACGGGTGAACCTACGGGTGAACCTACGGGTGAACCTACGGGTGAACCTACGGGTGAACCTACGGGTGTACCTACGGGTGAACCTACGGGTGAACCTACGGGTGAACCTACGGGTGAACCTACGGGTGAACCTACGGGTGAACCTACGGGTGAACCTACGGGTGAACCTACAGGTGAACCTACGGGTGAACCTACGGGTGAACCTACAGGTGAACCTACAGGTGAACCTACGGGTGAACCTACGAGAGTACCTGCAGGTGAACCTACGAGAGTACCTACAGGTGAACCTACGAGAGTACCTACAGGTGAACCTACGAGAGTACCTACAGGTGAACCTACGAGAGTACCTACAGGTGAACCTACGAGAGTACCTACAGGTGAACCTACGAGAGTACCTACAGGTGAACCTACGAGAGTACCTACAGGTGAACCTACGAGAGTACCTACAGGTGAACCTACGAGAGTACCTACAGGTGAACCTACGAGAGTACCTACAGGTGAACCTACGAGAGTACCTACAGGTGAACCTACGAGAGTACCTACAGGTGAACCTACGAGAGTACCTACAGATGAACCTACGAGAGAACCTAAACTAACGACATGACAGAGACACTGAGGTATGCAATATTTTAGGATAACATACCTATAAGATAACCTACCTATATTGTAATCTGATTATAAGGAACCTACTCATATAGTAAACTATCTATAATGTAACCTGCTTATATGGTAACCTATCTATAAGGTAATCTAACTGCACGGTAACCTATCTATAGTTGTCTGCCGATATGGTAGTCCATCTATAAGATAACCTACCTGTATGTTTACCTACCTATAAGATAACCTACCTATACGGCAACCTACATATATGATAACCTACTTATGGGTTAACTCCTATAAAGCAACCTACGTATATGGTAATCCATCTATAAGGTATCCTATCCTGAAGGTAATTGCATACCCGATGACATGTCCGTTGTCAACTACAAACATGAACACGGTTACTCCCGTATAGTAGGAGTTACCCGACTATGTCGGGGAACAAGGGGATCCGCTCGCCCCTTAAGCCACACACCACGAAACCGACCGGGTTGAGAGCCCAACCGTAAGGGCCGGTGGTATATTACCGAGTGTTTTGGTTTACATAAGTTAGTTTAGCTTAGTCCTAAATGTCAGTAATACCCCACTTCCCCTACATTTGGTGAGCAACGATGAGGGATCAAATGATACCCGACTGGCGCTGAGTCCGAGCCGAATGGCTTTGGGCGTAGCCAGTTTTCAACACAAACTATAGGCCTGTCCAAGCATGACGACTTAGGGCGTTGCCTATAACACATTTATCACTACGTAGTATGGAACCAAAACCTTCAACGTCATATGAAAGTCCAGACTTTGCTCCACTTAATAAACAAGAAATGGACAACTTCTTCGATACATTATCCGCATACGATAGCAATAAAATATTAGAAGAGATGCATACTCTTGGGTTTGATGAACTGATGTCTGGAACGTCACCTATTTCCAGTACAGACACTGACGCAATCTATGGTGTATCACCTAAACGATTTAAAACTGAATCTTTCGATGACACGGCTAATATTTTCAATGCGGTTGATGAACCAATTGTTCAATTTGTTGAAAATTCGCACGGCTGTTATGAGAGTGAGATGACAGTTAAAACTGAGTCTGACTTAACACAATCATCGGACACTGGCCTACAAGTGCCAATTGACGGTAATTGGTGGTTATCGGATCAGCTGAAACCAGTAGATATACATTGGATGGAACAATTGAAACCTGATGTCATTATGGAATACACACAAATAAATCCGAAAATGGCTCCAACGGAAATTTTATTAGCCGATGATTGGCAAACATTTGATAAGTACGTGACAGCAGTTGGTATCTCGTCAAGAGAAATTGTCATTGGACTCAACACTGGATATGTTTACGTCTACAGTCTCGACGGCTATCAATTTCGTCTCTCAATGATAGCCACAACCGATGATATCACATGTATAGTACCAATTAACGACAATGGAATGTACATAATTACCGACAATAGCAACATGTACTATTTTAATGCAAACACGTATAACATTATAAACATCGGTGAAGAACGCGTAGTTTCCCTACAAAAGACCGAGTTTGGCATACTTGGAGTGACATATGGGGGGCGATTGTTTAAAATCAATGACGCCAATATTCACAATGTCTCTTACGAAATTATTGGATATTTGGCCACAGGAGTCACGGATTTTAGAATACTATCCGCTCGACGGTTTTTCTACCCCAACGACGGACTTATTCTACTTCTACAAAATGGCGAAAACGTTGCACTCATTAGAGTTTATTATGACGATGACGTTTTCAAATATGAGCTAATTTATCAAACAAGATTGCTGTCATATGATAACCAACCACTTAACTTATATACTAGTGGGGAAATGAAGATTGTAGGTGTTGATCAAACAGATAGTAGACAGCTGCTTTATATTTTTGACATCAAGGCTATGTTACATGCCAAATTGGAGTTTCAAACATATCGATTATCGGAGTCTCATGCTAGGAAAATTGCTATTGGAGCCGGAGAAATGATGGTCATATGTGATTTAAACTTAATATACGTTTATGATGTACAGTTCATGACAGTCAAGTATACAGTTCAAATGGAAAATTTTATAACATTTCTACAGAAATTTAAAAACCGGTTAATGATTACCGGACTAACCAATGGATACTTATTGATAAACCGTTTACCACTAACTGGAAAGTGTTGTACTCGTTGCGATAATAAGTTACCACAAATCATAAATGGATATCCTAGTGGGAATATTATTTGCCAACATAGTTTTATTCGATACAAATAATTTATATACCCTTATATTTGTATTCTTTATAATAATTAAACTATAATAAATTTGGTGCTGGAATAATAAATAGTATTATTTATTGTAGACTGTATGTGTCCGAAATATTTTCCGTACGGGAAACCACGGAATAACAACTGTTATTCCTATTGTCCCTTTTGTCATATTGTGGTTGACGATAATCTTATGCTTTTGCATTGTCGCGGTTGCAACAAACGTTTGACTGAATCAACATTTAACGAAGACCAGCAGATCGCTGAAAGCTATCTCTACATTTTTAAGTATCTACCGATTAATCAATTTGAAATCCGATCTCAAAGCTTAATTGATTTCAACCGAGAAAAAGTATTCAAGTGTGTGGATATTTTGTATAAACTGATAAACGCTACGAAAAAAGGACTTGTCTTTATTTTGCCGATAAATCTCCCAATACCAAGATATTGTAAAAAACAATTTATAAACGAGTTTTACGTGTTACTAGTCGAAAAAATAGATCTACTTCCAACATTTTTGTCGTCACCATTACTGGATCATACGTTCTCATTGGAAGCCATAACCGAACCTTTAATTCTTGACGTGCGTAACGATAGACCTGTTGGCTAATCGTTACATTCAACACAATTGAATGCCATATAGAATTAAAATAAACGGTATTTGGCAAGACATTAAACTTACACCTGAAGAACTAGTTACCGTAGCTTCGGGACTAAATAACAAAAGGAAGCAACTTCTTGGGAAAAGGTCATACAATTGTATAATAATCTTTTGTAAAACCTATAACCTACAATTCAAAATTATAAAACGTCAACTAAATACAGAAAATTACTTTATTCATCTAATAATACCGTCTATGAATATTTCTTTGTCGGTCATAAGTACATCGTTTACTAAAGCTAAGCGCTTGTTAGCATACAAATTACACAGAGAGTATTCAAAACAAATTACATATTTCATAGAATGAATGAAAGATTAATATCCGATTTAAGAACTCTCGATAATTCAAGACTGTATAGTTTTGAGGACCGCTACAGATATGATCTTTTATATGACTCAACAGCGGAATCTTCTCGATCAGTGCCAGAATTTACCCATTCCTGTGCAGCACATCCAGATTGGCTAATGTCGATTTTCCCTATGGAGCCTGAATATGTCCCTGATGTAGTCGATAAATCATCCATTAATACTGTTTTACTAAAACATGCTAACCTGAAAACGGAAATGGTCGATACAAATTATACAGGATGCAGAGTGACATCATTGTCTGTAAATGATAACTACTTAAGTATTGGCACAAACTATGGCACACTATATAGTTATACACTATCAACTATGGAAAGACTAAAAAAACACTCGTTGCTCGGACCGATATTTGGCGTTAATAGTTCCGATTCTGGTGAATCTCTACTTATTACTTCGGGTAAAGCTATAGAACAAATAAGAACAAATAAAGTAAATATGGTCCTCGGAGGTTTCAGTTTTATAAAAATATTTCACACTAAAATTGGCGACCTAGCTGTGTCCAAAGAAGGAACAATATTTGAAATTATTTACGACGGGACCAATCAAGCTCACATATTTAAAAGAATACCTATATGTACCACTATCGATAATGTCACGTGTGTGAATATAAAGGATAATACGGATGAAGACTGCGTTCTAATGATTCTTTCATGTTGTAATTGGATTGGCATTTTAAGATTAATAAAAACTAATATTGGCTTTGTACCCATTATAATACTTGAAAAACAAATTACTCGTTTTAGAACAATGTTACTAATGGCCTCGAATAAAGAATATTTGTTTGTCAGTACGGGAATGATAAGACTAGAACCTGGTAATTTAACTACTACCATATTGGTATATAAATGGGAGACCATAAAAAAACATCTTGAAGTTTTTCACGAAATCACGATACCGTTCGATCCTATAGGCGAAATGGAAATTATCAACAACGTATTAGTTGTTACATCCCAAATATACAATCGTATTATAGCATTTGACACGAAATCGTTTGGAGTTATCTACAAAGTAATGGTTGATAAGACGTACGATAAAATGACAATTATCGACAACAAGCTGATAGCCGCTAATAAAAAAGAAATAATTATCCGTAATTTGCCCTTTATGTATAAAGTATGTTCAGATTGCAAACTAACTTATGCAAACTTTCTCGGCGACCCCTGTATATTATCAGGCATTAAAGCCTGTAAACACTATTTCCTCAAAAAACAATGATTTATTAAATGTATACTTTCTTTACAAAATTAAAAAAAAAATAAAATAAAAAGGTGATGGGAAACAAACGCGTTTATTTTATTCTACTATTGGTAGTTAACAGCGATATCGTTGACATCATACATAGATGTCAGACAGCCAAATATGATCATGTTACCAGTACACCGGATGTCTTCGTAACTGTCAACGATGGTAGACAAGTTAACCCGATAGACATACGGAACATACTAAAAAACAATCCAAATTTTTATATTACTAATGAACGAATATATGATCGTAACAGTGGCAAACATGTAGTTATACCTAAAGACAGATTAAATGTTCACATACCACAAAAGGTATATTCGAAAGATAATACTTACTTACGCGATGAATCTATTGGTACGACAACAACAACAGTAACCCCTGTTAAAAGAAGAAAGCCACCACTCGAAGATAATAAAAACTATTACGATGATGATTGTAATCTACTTACCGATGACAGTCCACTAATCAAAGACTTTTCCGAAGATAAATATTTAATAACTCCTGGCCTAATAATATTACCCGTTGGTAAAGAAAATGATGGAAAGGCTTATAATTGTTTTATGAAATTATTAGAAGAACAAAATCTTAGGGAAGTTGCGGCCGCGAAGTCAGCAGCGGAAACTCGGGGAACAAGTACCACCACTTCTAGTAAATTATATTTTCCAGAAGTAACAATGTTTCCCGATGAAGACTCGGTGACAACGAAACCTTCAGAAGCAACTGTAAAACCTACTGATGTATCGTACATACCAATTACTATCGACAATCCTAAAACAATTGTAAAATTGTCGGGAGAATTACCTAAAATTTTAATTGATAAAATAAATACCCAAACAACTACGACGCCTCGTAGTACTACTGTAAAGAATTATGGAAAACTTTTTGTACAGAAAACTTATGAACTTCAACCAAACCTTTTCAAAAATAAAGTGTTTATCACAAACTCCGCAGCTCATGGACTGCATTTTGTGGAAACAGGAAGAGCATATAAATTCAGTGATTATTGGATTCAGTACATGAAAATCAACTTACCCGTTTATAATAGCAAGCGATATTCAAAAATATATGATGACATAAAGTCTAATTGTGAGTCATTCACTTTAAGAATTCAAGATTTCGTTTCTGGCAGAGAAAATTATATAAGTAATAATTGCCAATATTTGGAATACGATTTCAACGCTATAATGGAACCAATGACAAAATTCATAGAAGAGAGACATGAGTTATTTACTAAAGTTAATTACAACCGAAGAAAAAGAGAGTTAATTACATTAACGGCTATTGGACTGGCCGGTATTGCTACTTTTGCTGCTGGATTCTTTTATGGGAAAAACAATGAAGGCTTAGAAGATAAAATTAACGATCTCAGTAAAGAAATTCATAAAACTAATAAGAAAACCCATTTGTTACAAAATGCACTTATTGGTTTAACAGAAGCAACTAACGCACGTTTTACAGTAATAAATGAGAGAATACAAATGCTGGCTAATGTTACGAAACAACAGATGCAAAATATGGATAAAAAATTGAAAGATTTCAAAAGTGCAATGAGAATTGAATTTCAAAAACGAGACATACTCGATATCATTCGTGACTTTAACAATAAACAATTTGAAAAATTACAAAATCTAGTCCTAATGGAGTTGGAACAATTGAACTATTATGATAAAATGTTCATAGCATTAAGAAAAGGATATATTCCAAGAGACTTGATTGATTCGCTCACCTTAACTGAAATGCTGAGTCAAATTGATAATCAACTTAATGGCAAATACAAAATAGCCATTGAACAACAAGACCAAATACTTTTTTATAGTTTACCATTCACGAAATATTTGATTAGAGATGAAATCAATGCCAATACGAATATCACTCAAAAATATCTGTATTTAAAAATAAAAATTCCGTTAAAACATCCGACTGAACAAAATCAATTTCGCATATACACTCCGAATAGTTTGCCGTTTCCCTGTATAACAAATAACTGTCAATTTAAAGGAGTAATAAATTCTACGTTAATGTCATTTAAATTGGATAACACTGTGTGGTTGCTTAACGAGATATCTAATCAAGTGGACGAAGAAGCAGATCTCACACATTTCAGTTGTACACAAACATACGATGAACAACTTTGCTTTACTTTTTCACCCGAACTTTTAAGAAGCCCAAATATGTGTACGAAAGCAATTACTCAATTTGTATCGAAGGATATAGCAAAATATTGTGATTTAATACCCAGGCATGTGGACGATTATCGTGTAATAAAATTAAACAACTATCAATACATGTTGCACGGAAACGTAGTAGATACGTATTATGAGCATTGTGAGAACGAAGCCACGGTACAGCATACCTTAATTGAGTGGGCTACCATAGTAAGTGTACGCAAAGGATGTTACCTATTCATACCGAAAACTAGACAGAAGTTATACGGACCCTATTCTGAACCTTTAACTGGTTCTATGGACTATACCAATTATGCTTATGTGTCAGCTCTAATAGACGATTTAACAAAGAAAATCGATTTAAAATTGGAAACCAGATACCTACTTAATATTACCTTAGAGCCTGAGAGTGACGACAATAACACACAAGTCTGGGATGCTATGTTAGAAAAACTTAATGATGGAAAAATCGAAGAATACGGTGCCATTGCAATTCAAATTACAAAAAACTTATCCCAACAAATGTATGAATTATCAACTAACTACAAGACATTCACATTCAAAGGAAGATTTTGGGGAATGTTTGCATTAATTGGTGATTTATTACATACGTTGTCCACATTAATCGTAATCTTCGGAACATTAACATATACGAGATTTTTCGGTATAATGGGAGTTGGTTTAACCATAATCGAACCACGGCCGGTACAGGCATTTTCACTAATACCAGATATATCTATATTTCCTGCTGTCAGCTTGGAAGTGATGGATTCAGCAACAGCCATATCGTGGGTTATTAGAGTCGTTATGGTCATTATTTTTATGGTACTTATGTCAATGCTGATATCAACACAATGGTTCCGTACAATTAAGTTTTCAACGCATTATGGAAGATATTCGACGACTGAAACACCATATTATCTATATTTAATTGAACTTAACATACCAAACGAAACCGCGTTTTTCAGATACAAAAGTATAGAAAATATTTTTATAAAACTTCCAATAACAAGTATGCCTATGAGTCGTGTGTACGAAGTCAGATGTAAAAATCCTGTTGTATATTGGTATACAAAAGCAGTCAACAAAAATAAATTGCTTGTATTATCTGATACTTTGCATTTGATTGGCTATGATAAGGATGGTCAAAGAGTAAGGGTTCGAAACCAAAAAATAAGTATTCCACTTTCTGACATTGAATGGACATCAAAGCCAAAGCCGGACGCTCTTCAAATTGAATGTAATTATGGATGGTGTTACGTTAACATAGTAAAAGGATATCATGTATCAAGCCAATTGGCGGAAGTCAATAGAGACCACATACCACTGCGATTAATTGACTCAGACAACGATGACACTAACAAAACCTTGTTGCCCAAATTAGCTCTAAGAGATTATAGAACCAAAACACTCGTGCACTAAACACTCGCTAATCATAACTAATAAAAAAATAAAAATAAATAAATAAAACATTATTAAAATAACTAGATTACTATGGAAGGAAAGAGTTTTCAAGATAAATTTCATCAAACCGAACCGTCAGCTCTGTATGACGACTTGAATTCGGTAAGCTTTGGTGAGACACAGGAAGCCCAAGGACAGAATCCTGTGCCGCCACCGCCTTCAATGAGTTCGCGTGTCAGAACCCAACTACCAATTCTTAATCCTAAATCATACAACGGTACTACAAACCCGACAATCTGGCTTAATCACTATGACTTAGTAGCTGACGCTAACATGTGGGACGATACTATAAAATTGAAACGAGTTATTGGGTCATTAGAAGGTGCTGCCCACTTATGGTATCAGAACCAACGTATCATGAATAAAATCAACAATTGGCAACAGTTTAGAACAAATTTAATTAATAACTTTACTAATACAATGCACAAAATTCTGGTAACTCAAGAAATATTTGATGCAACTCAGAAGAACTCTTTTGATGAATACTGGGAAGAAAAGTTTGGTGTGATTAAACTAACCAACCCGGGAATGACAGACACTGAGATAATTTCGAATATGTTGAATGGTATGGTAGGAGATTTGAAAGACGAAGTGACGGACAAAATGATTACTAACCCATGTGAGACTGTCGAAGAATTTAAAGGACTTGTAAAACGAATTTGTGATGTCAGACTTTATCAACGAAAAGAAGCGGGTAAACGAAGAGTTCGATTCAATTATAATCCTGTGGATAACCGCCCGAAAGAACAAAACGCATTTCAACAACAACAATCACGGGAAATGCAGCAAATGCAAGAAAATATTAGATACATGAAACGTTTAATGTTGAGAGGAAATCAATTTGCGCCCAAAGAGCCTGTGGAAATATCGGAGACTAAAGAGGACACTAAAGAAGAAAAGCGACGCTCAGACACTAATTGGACTAAAACAGTAAAATGTTACAAATGTAACAAAATAGGCCATATTGCCAGAGATTGTCGTGTTAATAACAACAATAAGGGAAACGGGTGGCGACGAAATTAACTGAGGAGAATAATTTCGTCCACCTTGACCGGTCTCCTCAGGATTCGACAACGCTTATCAAAAGAAAAATTAAATTAAATAATATACATGTAACAGCAATTATAGATACAGGATCAACAGTATCTATAATTAACTCTGAACTATTAACAAGGTTAAAAGAACAGCCAAAAGAAAGGAAAGGCAAAGAAATATTACTATTAAATAACAAACGCTATGAATTAGGACAGTACGTTAAATTGAATGTTGAAGTCGACAATGAGATTTACATTCAAGATTTCTACATATTCGATGAAATCAAATATTCAGCACTTCTGGGTCTTGATTTTTGCAGAAAATCAAAATTAAAGCTAGACTTTGGAAATGAAGATCAAATCGATTGGATAAACTCAGATTTTATAATACAGGAACCAGACTCAACCCTAGAAGTAAGGTTACGTCAAGATTATCACATTCCAAATGAAACAATGACTAATGCTAAATGTGAGATTGACACAAGTAATCTACCACCTAATACACAATTTGGTTTCCTTAAACCAGTTAAGAGACTGTATGACGATTATCAGATTGTAATACAAGAAACACTTATTGATTTACAAAAACCAATAGATGTCATTTTATACAATTCGTCAAAAGCTAATAAATACTTGTGTAAAAATTTCAAAATAGCCTTAATGTACCTAATATCATACCCTCAATACGGATGCGAAGAGAATTATATGATTGAAAGCGTAGATGATAATAAAAAACAGTTTCATATCCTTACTACTGATAATTACAAGAGACAAAAAATGTTTAGATTGCTTGAAAAGAATAGAGATCTTTTTGGAGAATCTGTATTACAATTAGGTAAAGCTGTTGATGTTGAACACGAAATTAAGCTAACAACTGAAGAACCAGTACGTCTACGCGCTTATAGAAATTCACCAAAAGAAAAAGAAATAATACGACAACAAGTAAAAGAAATGTTGGATGCAAATGTTATCGAGGAAAGTAAATCACCATATAGTTTTCCTGTAGTATTGGTTAAAAAGAAAAACGGGAAAATTAGATTTTGTGTCGACTACAGAAAACTAAATTCTATTACAATCAAAGATAGACATCCTTTACCATTGATTAACGACGCTCTCGCAGCTCTTGAAGGAAGTAAATACTTTACTGTTATGGACCTATTAAGTGGATATTGGAATATTCATGTAAAAGTATCAGATAGACCGAAGACAGCATTTATAACACCTGATGGCTTATATCAGTTTAAAGTGATGCCGTTTGGTCTTACCAATGCACCGGCGACATTTCAACGATATATGCAAAAAGTTTTAAGAAATGTATTGTATCAATTTGTCGTAGTATATTTGGATGACATAATAATATTCTCCAATACATTTGATGAACATCTACGACACGTGGAAAGCGTCTTGAAATTAATTAGAGAATATGATCTACGACTAGGCATTGAAAAATGTGAATTTCTTTGCAAAGAAGTAAAATATTTAGGACATATAGTTTCATCGGATGGAATAAAGCCAGATGAAGACAAAATAAAATCAGTTAAAGCATTCCCGATACCTAAGAAAGTTAGAGATGTACAAAGCTTTCTTGGACTAGCAAATTACTATAGAGTGTTTGTACAAGATTATGCTTTTGTAGCCGAACCATTAACAAACCTGTTGCGCAAAGATGTTAAATTTAACTGGGATATTAAATGTCAAAAAGCGTTTGATGAACTTAAAAATAGATTAATTACTGCTCCAATACTAGCACAATATCAAGAAGGTGCCCCTATTGAAATATTCACTGATGCTTGTGGCTATGGCATGTCAGCAATACTAGGACAAATTCAAAATGGTAAACATGTCGTCATCAGTTACAACAGTAAAATGTTTAATAGTGCACAACTAAACTATGGTATCACAGAAAAAGAATGTTTAGCTATAGTATGGGCTGTTGAAAGGTATCGACATTACATATATGGCGAACATTTTGTGGTATATAGTGACCATAATCCACTACAATATATTAGAAATTTGAAAAACCCAAACAGAAGATTAATGCATTGGAGAACAATACTCGAAGAATATGACTTTGAAGTAAAATATAAGAAAGGAAAATTACATAACAATGCTGACGCAATATCAAGTTATCCATACGAGGAACCAGACGATTGGGAACCAGTAATACCAGTACTAATAAATCCTACAATAAACATAATAGAGAAACAAGATAGTGATAAATGGTGTAAAGAATTAAAAGAGAAAATAAAAAATAATCAACAAAGTAAAAGCTTAAGCAAATTCATTATTGAAAATGAAATTCTATATAGGATAAGTTATGATGATAATAGAAATAGGAGGCTACAGTTATGCCTTCCTAAAGAATTAAGACGACAAATCCTACAAGATTTACATGACAATGAGTTGTCCGGAGCTCACTTAGGATTTGAAAAAACATATGGAAAAATCAAAGAGAGATTTTTCTGGCCTCACTGTGAAAAGTCAATCAGAAAATACGTAAACAACTGCGAGTCATGTCAGTTGAATAAAGTCGACAATAAACTGGAGAAAGGAATGCTGCAGCCTATCGATGCCAATGAACCATTTGAAATTGTCGGAGTAGACATACTTGGGCCTCTCTCTCCGACGTCAAAAGGCAGTAAATACATTATAATAATGATTGACTTATTTACAAAATGGATGGAGACAAAGGCAGTGAGGAATGTACAAGCCATTACTATAGCGAAATGGTTTGTTGATGAAGTTCTGGCAAGACACGGCGCCATTAAAAAAGTGTTAACAGATAATGCCAGATACTTTATATCAGACTTTATGGAAGAAGTCTTTAAGTTGACAGCCTCCAAACATGTGAAAACCACACCATATAGTCCACAATCGAATGGAACTGCAGAAAAAGCATGCGGGACTGTAGCTATGATGCTTAAAAATTATGTTCAAGATAATGTTACCAATTGGGACCAGTACTTACCCAAAGTAACATTCTCGTATAACGTTAGTAATCATAAAGCTACCAAAGTTTCTCCTTTTTTCTTACTATATGGAAGAGAACCAAAAGTACCAATTGACATATCTTATGATCTACCGCGTGACTTTGCATTTGGTACTAATTATTTAAAATATATGGAGGAGACAAGAAGATTGGTTCAAATGAGAATTATAGAGGCTCATAATGATGGTAAATTCCGTTATGATGCTAAACATCGCGATGTAGTATTTGAGGAGGGTGACTTGGTGTCACTACATATTCCTCACAGAGAGATTGGTCTTAGTACAAAATTATTAAGCCAATATATTGGCCCTTATAAGATAATTACGCGGCACAGTCCACTTGTATACACTGTTCAAAGTGTACATAATCCAAGGAAAAAGTTTAAGAAAGTACATATAAGACGATTAAGAAAATGGAACAATGAAATAATTCCTGAATTGGACAGTATTGATGAAGTAGATAGTAACAATGCTAAACATATTACTACACTAAATGACAATGAAAATCAACTGGACGATGAAATTGATAACACGGAACAACAAACAAAGCACAATAATGATCAGAAAACGGACAACGATTAAAATTTATTATAATGCATTATTGGTATTTTATAGATTTAAGTTTACATAATGCATGCATTTTTTAAGGTGAAGGGATTTTATAGTAATATTTTATAAATAGAAAATTTGTAAACTAATGTGTACATGAGTTATTAGTGTTACACATCTGAGGACAGATGAAGACTTGAAGGGGCGGAAATGCAATAGTGGGTCAAATCAGCAAAATATTTAACTATTAAATAAGTTTTGTTTTTATTTAAATAATTAAAAAACATAATTATTACATAAGCTAAATTATTGAAAACTTTCCCTATAATAAACAAATGCTTATATACACTAATATTTCTACATTAAATAATTTTATATTGAAGTCAAGGATAACATACATAATTAAAATATATTGTAAGGGTATATTATTTGTTTTACTCCGAAAAAGTATTTCAAAAATTATTCTTATTTTTATTTGTTAAAAATTTATAACAGCACTAAAATGTTATACAGAAAACCTAAAGGTAAACACCTTGTTTTTAAGGAAATTTTATTCAATATTTTAGTGTTAAAATAATGCACTAAAATGTTATAGAAAAAATTAAATAGTAAACTCCCAGTTTTAATAGTGATTAAAACCTGACTCAATGTGACACACTTTTTATGAACGTACACTTTAGTATAAATAGAGGTGTCTCTCAAACACCAAAATCAGTTCTCCACTTGGAGTCATACTACGTGTATTGCTTTAGAGTGAATTAATAAAAGTATTTGCATATTACTTTGTGTGTGTTTACTTTCTCGACGCGGACCAATCGTTGGACATCTTAAGGGACGCCTTCAGAATACATCCATAACCACGCGGACGTTAAACAACTATTACGTAAGTAAATATTTTTATTATGAGAACTCCGGCACCGTACCGTATACGGGGGCATCTCACACCCGAACTCTTATTGGAACCTACGGGTGAACCTACGGGTGAACCTACGGGTGAACCTACGGGTGAACCTACGGGTGAACCTACGGGTGAACCTACGGGTGAACCTACGGGTGAACCTACGGGTGAACCTACGGGTGTACCTACGGGTGAACCTACGGGTGAACCTACGGGTGAACCTACGGGTGAACCTACGGGTGAACCTACGGGTGAACCTACGGGTGAACCTACGGGTGAACCTACAGGTGAACCTACGGGTGAACCTACGGGTGAACCTACAGGTGAACCTACAGGTGAACCTACGGGTGAACCTACGAGAGTACCTGCAGGTGAACCTACGAGAGTACCTACAGGTGAACCTACGAGAGTACCTACAGGTGAACCTACGAGAGTACCTACAGGTGAACCTACGAGAGTACCTACAGGTGAACCTACGAGAGTACCTACAGGTGAACCTACGAGAGTACCTACAGGTGAACCTACGAGAGTACCTACAGGTGAACCTACGAGAGTACCTACAGGTGAACCTACGAGAGTACCTACAGGTGAACCTACGAGAGTACCTACAGGTGAACCTACGAGAGTACCTACAGGTGAACCTACGAGAGTACCTACAGGTGAACCTACGAGAGTACCTACAGATGAACCTACGAGAGAACCTAAACTAACGACATGACAGAGACACTGAGGTATGCAATATTTTAGGATAACATACCTATAAGATAACCTACCTATATTGTAATCTGATTATAAGGAACCTACTCATATAGTAAACTATCTATAATGTAACCTGCTTATATGGTAACCTATCTATAAGGTAATCTAACTGCACGGTAACCTATCTATAGTTGTCTGCCGATATGGTAGTCCATCTATAAGATAACCTACCTGTATGTTTACCTACCTATAAGATAACCTACCTATACGGCAACCTACATATATGATAACCTACTTATGGGTTAACTCCTATAAAGCAACCTACGTATATGGTAATCCATCTATAAGGTATCCTATCCTGAAGGTAATTGCATACCCGATGACATGTCCGTTGTCAACTACAAACATGAACACGGTTACTCCCGTATAGTAGGAGTTACCCGACTATGTCGGGGAACAAGGGGATCCGCTCGCCCCTTAAGCCACACACCACGAAACCGACCGGGTTGAGAGCCCAACCGTAAGGGCCGGTGGTATATTACCGAGTGTTTTGGTTTACATAAGTTAGTTTAGCTTAGTCCTAAATGTCAGTAATACCCCACTTCCCCTACAATATAATATATTTAAATTTATTTACATATAACAATTTATTTTAAAATAATAAGATTTATTTATTTTTTACAAAAATAAAAAAGTATAATAATTAGTAGTTTTGTAATAAAAAGTTTTATAATTATTTAAACAATTATTTAAATAAATTTTTAAATTATCATGTATAATACACACGTTCATTTAAATAATAATAATAAAGATATATAAAAAAAATTGAATGCTTTTAATTAAAAAAAATAAATTTTAAAATAATATTTAATAATTAAAGTAATAATAAAAACTAATTTTAATTTATATTACCGAGAATTCCTAATTAAAATATATATCTACAAAAAAATATAAAATAAAATAATATATATAAATTAAAAAATTTGTATTGTTATTTTAATAAATTATTTGTAATTATAATATTTATAATAATACAATAACAACAAATACCGTTATTAATATACTATATATTTAAGTAGAAAACAAGTGTTTTTTTTAATTAATATTTGTTGTATTTTTTAGAAAAACATTTAACAATAACAATTATTTGCGATGTTTTATTACATATATAAACTCATAATAAATTATTTAACAAAATATATATAAAATAAAAAAAAATATTTTTTATATTATTTAAACATTTATTCAAAAAATTATTAATATAACATCATATATATATTAAAGACATTTATAATAAAGTTAAGCTCACATAAGCTCACAATAGATACTAAATTAACAATTATTTTTGTTTTTAAGGACAGTTCTAATGCATATAAATATCACATGTATAGCACATATATACTTGAGGAGAGCATTATATCAAATATTATATATGACTTAATATATTATATATATATATATATATATAGCTAGTATATAAAATTAATTTTTGTATTTACGAAACAAAAAAAATGTTCACAAATAATACATACAATTATTATTTTATTATAATAGACTTAGAGTTACAATAGTATTATAATACTGTATAATATTTTATATAAGAAATGTTATTTGTATATTGAATAGTAACGCAAACAATACAATACACTTCACTCACACCCTCTCTTTCTCTCTCTCTCTCTCTCTCTCTCTCTCTCTCTCTCTCTCTCTCTCTCTCTCTCTCTCTCTCTCTCTCTCTCGTTCTCTCCCAGTCAGTCACTCATGTATTGTGTGATGCACTGTCATATGAAACATATGAAAGTTATTATACTTTTTTTTATTTTATTTTTATATATACTTGTAATATAAGTAACACATATACTGTATATAATACTGTATAATATAGTGTATATGCACTGTATATCACTAGATAGGCAGCTAATGGGAAAGTTAGTCCAACAGTAGTCACAATAATAATAATAATAAAAAGTTTCAGCAAAAAAATGTTTCAAAAAACAATAGAAATATAATTTCATTGTTGACTCTCTCTACGTCTTAGCAATTATTTTTTTGCATTTAAATATAAAATTATATTATACTGTACATGAATATTAATTTTATTTTACAATATTCAAAATTACTGTATAAAACAATTTTTTATAAAATATACAAATATATTTTATCTTAGATTATATTTTAATATATTAAATGAATTGTTTGTATAATTGTTTTTAATTATTATACTATTATACTATTATAATATTATATTGTTGTTTAATTATATAAAAATTATAATAAAATATATATATATATATATATACTGTAGATAGCAAATATTTTTTACTAATTATTTTAATTACATATATTATACTTTATTTTTATTATTTGATATAAAATTGTTTTTTATCCCTCCCTGACATAGAGCACAATTTATCTAACAACAGAGGGTATTTATGACAATCTAATTGGCAGTTTTAAGTGATTAAAATAGGTTGAGGAACCAGTAAATAATGCAGTATTTTAATCAATTAAATGAGGGTATTTTTGACAATTAAATGGGTAGTTTTAAGTGATTAAAATAGGTTGAGGAACCAGTAAATAAGGCCGTATTTTTATCACTTAAATGAGGGTATTTATGACAATCTAATTGGCAGTTTTAAGTGATTAAAATAGGTTGAGGAACCAGTAAATAATGCAGTATTTTAATCAATTAAATGAGGGTATTTTTGACAATTAAATGGGTAGTTTTAAGTGATTAAAATAGGTTGAGGAACCAGTAAATAATGCAGTATTTTAATCAATTAAATTAGGGTATTTTTGACAATTAAATGGGTAGTTTTAAGTGATTAAAATATGCTGAGGAACCAGTAATTAATGTAGTATTTTTATCACTTAAATGAGTGTATTTTTGACAATCTAATGGGTAGTTTTAAGTGATTAAAATAGGTTGAGGAACCAGTAAATAAGGCCGTATTTTTATCACTTAAATGAGGGTATTTATGACAATCTAATTGGCAGTTTTAAGTGATTAAAATAGGCTGAGGAACCAGTAAATAATGCAGTATTTTAATCAATTAAATGAGGGTATTTTTGACAATCAAATGGGTAGTTTTAAGTGATTAAAATAGGTTGAGGAACCAGTAAATAATGCCGTATTTTCATCACTCAAATAAGGGTATTTTTGACAATCTAATGGGTAGTTTTAAGTGATTAAAATATGCTGAGGAACCAGTAAATAAGGCCGTATTTTTATCACTTAAATGAGGGTATTTTTGACAATCTAATGGGTAGTTTTATGTGATTAAAATAGGCTGAGGAACCAGTAAATAAGGCCGTATTTTTATCACTCAAATAAGGGTATTTATGACAATCTAATTGGCAGTTTTAAGTGATTAAAATAGGTTGAGGAACCAGTAAATAATGCAGTATTTTAATCAATTAAATGAGGGTATTTTTGACAATTAAATGGGTAGTTTTAAGTGATTAAAATATGCTGAGGAACCAGTAATTAATGTAGTATTTTTATCACTTAAATGAGTGTATTTTTGACAATCTAATGGGTAGTTTTAAGTGATTAAAATAGGCTGAGGAACCAGTAAATAAGGCCGTATTTATATCACTTAAATGAGGGTATTTTTGACAATCTAATGCGTAGTTTTAAGTGATTAAAATAGGCTGAGGAACCAGTAAATAAGGCCGTATTTTTATCTCTTAAATGAGGGTATTTAAGACAATCTAATTGGCAGTTTTAAGTGATTAAAATAGGTTGAAGAACCAGTAAATAATGCAGTATTTTTATCACTTAAATGAGGGTAGATTTGACAATTAAATGGGTAGTTTTAAGTGATTAAAATATGCTGAGGAACCAGTAAATAAGGCCGTATTTTAATTTCTTAAATGAGGGTAGATTTGACAATTAAATGGGTAGTTTTAAGTGATAAAAATATGCTGTGGAACCAGTAAATAAGGCCGTATTTTTATCACATAAATGAGGGTATTTATGACAATCTAATGGGTAGTTTTATGTGATTAAAATAGGTTGAGGAACCAGTAAATAAGGCCGTATTTTTATCACTTAAATGAGGGTATTTTTGACAATCTAATGGGTAGTTTTATGTGATTAAAATAGGCTGAGGAACCAGTAAATAAGGCCGTATTTTTATCACTCAAATAAGGGTATTTATGACAATCTAATTGGCAGTTTTAAGTGATTAAAATAGGTTGAGGAACCAGTAAATAATGCAGTATTTTAATCAATTAAATGAGGGTATTTTTGACAATTAAATGGGTAGTTTTAAGTGATTAAAATAGGCTGAGGAACCAGTAAATAAGGCCGTATTTTTATCACTCAAATAAGGGTATTTTTGACAATCTAATGGGTAGTTTTAAGTGATTAAAATAGGTTGAGGAACCAGTAAATAATGCCGTATTTTTATCACTCAAATAAGGGTATTTTTGTCAATCTAATGGGTAGTTTTAAGTGATTAAAATAGGTTGAGGAACCAGTAAATAAGGCCGTATTTTTATCACTCAAATTAGGGTATTTTTGTCAATCTAATGGGTAGTTTTAAGTGATTAAAATAGGTTGAGGAACCAGTAAATAAGGCCGTATTTTTATCACTTAAATGAGGGTATTTTTGACAATCTAATGGGTAGTTTTAAGTGATTAAAATAGGCTGAGGAACCAGTAAATAAGGCCGTATTTTTATCTCTTAAATGAGGGTATTTAAGACAATCTAATTGGCAGTTTTAAGTGATTAAAATATGCTTGAAACGGTTAGATGGGTTGCTTAAGGTGTCCGGTGCTGACTCGACGTTATCGGCACCAAAGTGTTGTCAGTCCTAGCGTTGAGTCGGCACCAACACCTATGTAGTTGAGGACATCTGCGGCCACGGTATGGATCTGGCGTTGAGCTGTGACGGCTTTGATGAGCCGAACGTGATGAGCGGTGCTGCATAGGCCAAAGTGTTGAGCGTTGTTGTGATGACCAATGAGCTGAACGGTGCTGTATCGGCCTAAGTGCTGAGTGGTGGTGTATCGGCCAATGTGTTGAGTAGTGGTGGTGGTGATGGACACGAGAAGGAGAACACGCGACTGACACGGCAAGGGAGCCCAGAGTTAAGTGAAGAGAGAAAGTAAGAGAGAGAGATAGAGAGAGAAGAGAGAAAGTACGGGCCAAAGGCCCAAATGACTTACTCGGGACTTATACCAAAACCGAGTTTATTGTTAACACATATAATAATTAAACTAATACAATGTAATGTAATACACTATAGTGTATTACGGAGCRRAGTGACGGCAACCGACCAGTTTGAGTATCAGACAACTTGTGTCGCATTTCGCTCGACTGAGAGCTCAGCAGTCTGATCGCTGCATAAGCCACTGCCTATTGCGCGCGCAAACTGCTAAACTCTGTATTCATATTTGATGACAACTTTTACATACACTACTACTTTGCTCTTATTGGTTAATTTAAACTCTGCCTATTTTTGATCAGTCGCACACTACCACCTAAAGGCAAATTCTCATTTGCATTAAAATACAATACACAAGTGTGCATAGAAATTAATTAATTCATTAATGTTAAAGTATAGGAAACAAAAACCCTTGTTAACCCCTGTATATAAAATATTTAAACCAATGGTTAAATAGTATTCACTGAAACGCAAGTGCGTCACTGCATTTACTGACACTATATGTGTCACAAACTAAACCTATATGTTTGTATGTTAAAGTATAGCTAATGTTATTTCTATGGCAATGTTAAACCCATATTTATAATAGTGAATGTGCCGCTAATGCAATTCCTATGGGTATAGTAAACACATACTTTATAATACTAAATAACCCGTTAATGTTATTTCTATGGGAATTAATATTTCATATTAACTATGTATTTAATACACTAAAACATTACCGTAGTTAAAACATATGAGAAGTTATATAAGTAATTAAATTTATAATTTGAGTACATTTACTATTGTTTTAAGTGATCTATTATTATTCCGCTACATTATCCCTCCCCTTTTCGAAAAAGGCTTGTGTCCTCACAAGCGAAAGGTTATATCTTATATTTGTCTTACAATCACAAACCAGTAGTTGTCTTACAATTAATTTGTAACATACAAGCAATTAATAACTGAGTTCAAAATTAAATTAAAATTAATTATTCAGTTACATAAATAATAAAATCATTACATAATTAAAAACCATAATTATATAAAACAGACCATTGAATCAGCTAATGAATTACTGTCACCTGGCACATATGAATTGTGTAAGAGTCAACCGGCATATTCTTTTTGGTTGAGAGCCAGTCCTTAATCCATCCATGTTTCCATTATATGTCCACAAGTAGATAAGGTACGGAATATACGTGTTGTTTTATCGTCTAAATGGTTACATAAAGTCTTAAGTTTTCCGGATATGTAAGACCATATGGAAGCACTAGACAACCCCTCACTCATACGGGGACTCGTCACTGCTGAAACAATACTGGTCCAACATCGACTAACTTGTCGACAAAAACTCCGCGGTAAAAATTCATTTAAAAATTGTAAACATAATTGTTTTATAAATAATTGTCATCACCTAATAAAACCATTATACCATAAAGAAATATATACGAGTCAGCGGTTATAATTAATTATTTTTCGTGATTAATTGAATTGTCTCATCAATGTTTTCCAGGTCATCAAATACTGTATTGTCATCACTTTGCCATATTTCATAGTCATCCAGATTTATCTCATTGTATTCCTTGAGATCCTTGATGTTAGCTTTTGTTGTATGACCAGTATTGATGTCTTTGATTGTGTAAGCGTTATTAAATTTTTCAATAACTTCGTAAGGCCCGTAGAAATTATTGATCAATTTCTCGCTAAGTCCTCGCACACGTCTCTTGCGATATAACAAAACCTTGGCGCCAATATTAAATTCAATAAACCGGTGATTTTTATCATAATTTCTTTTTTGTCTTGCTTGTGCATCTTTAATGAACTCTTTGACCATAACTCTGGCCTCTTGAAATCTTATTTGAACTTCTTTTGTATCATCAAACCCAGATGATAAATTTAATACATTATCAATTGGAAGTCGGGGATGTCTTCCATAAAGTAAATAAAAGGGACTACTTCTTGTAGATTCTTGTTTAGCGGTATTGTATGCAAATACTAAATAGTTAATAAATATATCCCAATCTTTTTGATTTTGATTACAATAAAGTGATAACATATCTGTAATTGTTTTACACTGTTTCTCTGCAAGTCCGTTACACTGTGGATGATATGGTGATGTCTTGATGTGTTTTGTATGCATTATCTCATATATTCTTTCAGCTAAATCTGAACAGAATTGAGTTCCGCGATCTGTTAGACAACACATTACTGCTCCATGTCTTAGTACTACTGAATTTATGAAAAATTCAGCGACTTGTGGTGCTTTTGAATCAGGTACGGCTTTAGCCTCAACCCATTTGGTATAGTGGTCAATCATTATTATTATGTATTTGTTACCATTATTTGATTTAACCAATGGACCTAAGAAATCCATTCCAATTATTTGAAACGGTTCGGTTGATTCGATTGGTGTTAGTCCACCCTTTGGTAAACCATAATCATGTTTTCTTGATTGACAGTCTTTACATGCTTTAACGTATTTTTTGATAATGTTATTCATATCGGGAAAGTAAAATCGATGTTTAATTTTAGCCATTGTTTTATTACGTCCTAGATGTCCAGCAGTCACATCATTATGTAATGAATAAAGTGTATCTTTTAATAAACTATGTGGCAAACAAACTAATTTGTTTATAGTGTTATTAATTGTTTTTATTTTAAAATACAAAATGTTGTTTTCCAATATGTATTTATTTGTTTCCTTGTTCGGCAAATTAATCAAAGTTTTGATTATTGATTGACACCACGGGTCAATTTGTTGTTCTTCAGATATGTTAACTTCAATGTGATTAATGTTATAAAATTGGATATTTTCATCAACTTTAGCTTCATCAGCTAATGGGTATCTTGAAAGCGGGTCTACGTTTGTGTGAGTTTTTCCACTTTTGTATTCAATTGTCATATTATTAATATATGGTTGTAATCTATTACACCATCTCATTAGACGTCCATTAGGGTCTTTAATTTTTAACAAATAACATAAGGCACAGTGATCWGTTTTCACTGTCACTTTACATTTATAGAGATATTTATGGAACTTTTCGACAGCCCATACAATAGCATAGCACTCTTTCTCCGAAGTTGAGTAGTTTTGTTGTGCTTTATTGAAGGTACAGCTACTGTAAGCAATGACTCTTTCAAGTCCATCATGTATTTGACAAAGTGTAGCACCGACTCCATATCCACTTGCATCTGTATATAAGATATATGGTTCATCTTCTCGTGGATGAGCCATGATGGGCGGTGAAGTTAATTTTTCAATGATTGTGTCAAACGCTTGTTGACACTCGTCTGACCATATGAATGGTACATCTTTTTTAGTTAAATTAGTTAGCGGTCTTACTATTTTTGAAAAGTTTTCAATAAATCGTCTGTAGTAATTTGCTGATCCTAAAAATGATTGTATGTCTTTTACTTTATTAGGCCTCGGGAAGTCTTTCATTGCCCGAACCCTTTCTGGGTTAGGAAGAAAACCGTTACGTCCGACAACAAAGCCTAACATTTCTATTTGATTGCATATTAATTTACATTTTTCTGGATGTAAACGTAAATCATATTCGTTTAATCGGTCAAACACTTGACGTATATGATTAATGTGATCGTCAAAGTTGTATGAATATACAATAATGTCATCTATATAGACGCATACAAATTTATATAATAATCCATTTAGTACATTTTGCATATATCTTTGAAAAGTTGATGGCGCATTACAGAGTCCAAAAGGCATAACATTGAATTGGTATCGATTGTTGTCAGCTGTAAATGCTGTTTTTTCTTTATCTTCTTCGCGTACTTTTATTTGCCAGAAACCAGATTTCAAGTCAAAAGTTGAAAATATTGACTTTCCCTCCATTTGGTCTACAAGATCTTGAATAATAGGTATTGGAAATACGTCAACTTTTGTTACGGTATTAAGTTTACGGTAGTCTAAACAAAATCGCATTTTGTCTTTTTGTGGTACCATTAGTACTGGATTATTCCACGGGCTAACTGATTCACTTATTACATTACTTTCAAGCATTTCAGTCACATATTTATTAATTTCGTCTTTTAATTTAATAGCCGATGGATAGTTGCGTAATTTTATTGGTTGTGCTTCTCCAGTGTCGATAATGTGTTCAATACCTTTGGCCGTAATTATGTCTGAAGGCTTGAATGCAAATAAATGTATATAATCACGTAGTAATTTTTTAACAGTATTTATTTCACTGATGTCTTCAGTTTCTATTGTTATACTATCAATTGAGTTGTTTTGCGTTGTATTGAATAAAATGAATTGATCGTTATCATAGGAGTCCAATTCTAAGTAATTGTTGAATATATTGGTGTGTTCACTCCAAACAGTATTAAAATCATTATTAAAGTCTTGAATAAGTTTAGTATAAAAATCCATACCAAATAGTATTTCTTCTTTTAGATCATTGTATACATAACACTTGTGTACAATGTATTGTCCATTCAGATAAAATGAAATAAGAACATAAGTATTAACATAATCTGTAGATCCATTTGGTAATACAACGGTAATTTTATCACAGTTGATTTGATGCAGTTCATGAGTATTAGTGAAATTACGGTTTACATAAGAAAAATCAGAACCAGAGTCGAAGAAAACTTTAATCTCATTACCATTGAATTCAATAGGAAAATATAGTCGAGTTTTAGTGGACGGCTTAAGAAGATATAAATTAACGGATTGTTGGCCATCTGTTTCAACAACCGTCTGAGTTAGTTTTTTGATTTCGGTATAGTTTGATTCAGTTTTGGACAATTGAGTTTGTGATGTCCTGGTTCACCACAATTCCAACAGCCATCTCTCGAAGGTCTTAATCTTTCAGTGCTTTGAGAGTCTCTACGTGTTCGACTATTGTCTCTGCTGCCATTATTATTTTGTTGTGTACTTGGTTGTTGTCGTTGATTATTATTAAAGGAACTTTGTCTACCACGCCCATTATCATTGTTATAATTGTATCGTCTATTGTAATCACTACGTTCATAATCCCCATATAAGTTATTACGAGACCTATCATTATTACGCGGTCCCTCATTGTTGCGTGTCCAGTTGTTATTACGTGACCAATTATTATTATTATTACGTGACCAGTTATTGTTATTACGTGGCCAGTCATTATTATTTCGGTTACTTTGAAAACGTACTTGTCTTTGATTACGATCATAACTTGATGATCTGTTATTATTGTTACTGTTGCGGTTACTGTTAAGATTTCGTCTTAAACTTTGATTTTGCAGTTCAATTGATTTCTCATCATTATAAGCATCTATAATGAGATTTGTTAACTCTTTGACATTATTCGGTTTTAAGATAGCCATTTTATATTTAATTTGTCGATATAAATTCCCACTGAATTTATTGAGAATAGTAGCAACCATTGTCGGAAATGAGACATTTTTATCTATTTTATACCATAAGTCGATTATCTCGTACATGAAGTCTTGAATTGTTTGTTTGTCTTCAATAAATACAAGATTACTTAAGTCAATTGCGTAGTTAGTTGCACTTTTAGATGATCCGTTTAGATCACTTAGCTGTTCAACTAAGTTATCAAATGACACGTTCGGTTCTCTTTCGATAATGTTTAGACACCAGTCTTGAGTTCTACCTCTTAGGCTCAAAACCAAGTCATCAATACTCTCGTCGTTGTCCAATCGCTTTGCTTTTATTGATCGTCTAAACAATTTCATCCAAGTGTCAAACTCTTGATTAATACCAGTGAATGGTTCGATATGTGGTGTTTTTCGACTTCGGTTTGAATTAGATGCGATCGGCTTTTGTTGTTCGTCTGTTTGTTGTCCATTGTCATATTTAGGTTGACCAATTGAGCTTCGGTCAATTAAGCTTTGGTCGTCATCATTGTTTTCACGTCTCGGGTTTGTATAGATTTCGGATTGTGGATCAACACTTCTATCGTCTAATTCACTATACGACATAACACGTCTCAATGTAGTAGTCATTTTTAAACAAAATTAAAGTTAACAATTTAGTTAATACTCAATTGTATTGTTGACTGTCTGAGAGTCAGAAACTGAATGTATTTTAAATGTCTTTTAAAATGCTTTAAATAGGTTTTTATTTAATTGATTAAACAAGTTTATAAAGTTTACATAAGGTTAAATGTCTAGACATATAAAAATTTTCCCATAACCAAAAATAAAACAAAAAGTTATTATTTATTAATAGTAATAGTATATTTAGTAATAGTAAATACTTTGTCTAGACATAGTGGTATGCGGTCGTACTTGTTTCTCGGTTTGCGAATCCAGTCTATGTCATTGATAGGTGTAGTTATTCCTTGAAAGTCATGTATTTCTGGGTTATTGATCTCAAAAAGGTGTATATACTCATCAATTTTAAATATTTTTGTTTTCCCATCTACTTTTATATGCCATGGGACAAGTGTATTAACGACTCTTAAATCATTTAGCTTTTTGTTAGACAAAACCGTGATAGAAGATAAGAGTTCAATGTTTTCGGTAACGACTTCGCATATATTAAATGTTTCATAAAAAATTTGAATATTTAAATTCCAATTTCTGTGGGAACGAGAAGGTAAACGTCCGAGATAATGAGTGCTTATAGTCTTTCTTTTGAAGGTTGTAATGATCATAATTAATAAAATTATCAATAATGTACTAACAATAGAAATGTCAATTATTGTTTGAATGTCTATTGAGAATAAATCATAAGATAGATCAAACAGAGCTGCATTTACTCGTCTGGCCATAAAAACTTGAAAACCAGCTGCTCGTCCAATAACTCGAGTATAAGATAATACTCCAAATATAACAATTAATACAAGTAAAAATTGAATAATTCCATTTACAGTCCAAACTAGGCCTTTGAGTGAAAATGCTCCGGTATGTCTTTTGCTTATGTCTTCTACATTTTGAATTGCATTTGCAAGATTTTGTTGCATAGATGATAAATAATTAGAAAATTTAGTGAGTGTTCCCGTATCCCAATTAATTAAAACATTGTCTTTATTTTCATCAAATGGTCTTATGTATGGTGCAGTGATATTCGGAAAAAATATAGTCTTTGCTTGTTGTTGAGTAATATTAGACATTTCTTGTATCATTTGAAGTATTTCTGAATGAAATGTCAGTGATGTCATATTTATTTCGGTACGCAATGGCTTATAAAATGGTCCTCTCAATACTCGACCAGTATTAGGGAATGAAATGTCACAACCTTTGTCTAGACTGACAATTTCTATAAACTCTTGAAGAGTTTTTCTTTCTGAACGTCTGTTATAACACTGTAGATCGTATACTGGTATAGCATTTTTATGTAAAACGTATCGGTCACTACCCATGGATATTGGTTGGTATTCGGCTGAAGATCTTTTCTGAATATTACAGTGTTGTGCGATTTTATTTTCATCCCAATTAAACAAAGCGGTACTACATTCTCTTGGTTCAGTAATTTGATTGACAGCAAATGTAAAACAAATGTACTGGTGATTGATGTATTGACAATTTATAAATTCTGGCAATACTTCATACATCAAGTCTGTCTCATCTTCATTTACTAACCAAAGTGTATTTTGGTTACTAAAGCTCAAGGTTTGTTCATTTCCCGTTTCATTAAAACATTGTTTAGAAAAACAGGTAAACGGTAGAAACGTTGGTTTAATTATTGTATAAGATCGAGGGTTTCGAATACGGACCAGTGGTATTCGAAGAGATATATAAATTTTATTTGAGACTGGGTCTACGGCACTTGACACTAAAGGTAGTGTATAATAAAGGTTTTTCTCATTTCTTGGTATACCCAATTGAAAATTGTTGTCAAATGTTTGTTCAATGTAATTAAGTATTCGGTTTAATTGTTTCCAACTTAATAAGCCATGACTTAGCCGTCCTGTGTTTAAAGTGTTGAAAATGTTTTCATAACTTTGTATTCCATCCAATAGTAATATTAATTGATTTTGTAGTAAATTATTTTCAGATAATCTAAAATCATTAAAAGTTGAAAAAATGGCAACAAGTGCTATTTTGTTATCGATATATTGACCAAGTTTATTGAGACTGGTATACAAATTTTTTACTTCTGATTGTGTATAACTTTTTAATAAATTTAGTTTTTCATCAAATTTATTCATAACGTCGGCAACCTCATTTGAAAATCCAAGAAAATTTTCACCTAAGACCTTGATGCTTTCAGCGGCGGTTTTGAGATCTGCTTCTATTTCATTCACTCTCTCAAACATTTGTTGTCTGTCATGTTTGGATCCAAAAATTTCAGTTATTGTCCATAAAGCAAAAGCACCAACAGCGATAGCTCCGATAGTTAGACCAAAATCTATTTTCTTTCTGTTTCCCGATATTTGTCTACTTTTGAAATTTTGCAAAGCTTTTTCGGCGGTAATTTGAATTTGTTCCGTGAATTGATTTATACTTAATTCAAATAATTCACATGTGCTCTTTAAATTATCTTTAAGTTCTGCTGTAGTATTGTCAGCATCATTTGTGTTAACTGTTATTGAATTTTGCATTTCATCACAAATCTGTGATTTACTGAATGTCGTCAATTTAAAATTATGAAAAGGAAAATCTAATTTTATAAAATGTAAAAATTCATCGGTAAATGCATATAGTTTACCATATCTTGTGAACTGTATACCATGAAAAGCAGTAGTTTTTAAATAGTCGAAATTATCAAACTTTTTGTTTAAATTTATTTTAGGGACAGCGTATTGATTAGTGTCACCAAACTCTTCATCTGAATTTGTGTAATTAAACGCTACAGATTCTTTGTATGTTATATCTGGTAGTTTTATATTGGATATTTGTACTTGAAATTCTTGGCCTGCATGAAAGTGTTCGAATGGATCTGGATGTATTAGATCATCTCCTGTTTCTTCAGGAGTCATAGTAGTCGATTCTTGTTGAATTGGTATCTTCGAAGTGGCTTTCCATTTTGCAGCTCTTTCTTCATTAATTTTTCTTAACCTATGCAATCCCACAATATCCTGTGAACCATCAATATAATCGTATCTATTAGACAATAATCGCCGACTGTTAAATGTTACAAAATTGTGTTTAACCTTATCATTTGTTGTTTTGGTGGATATTGCATGTGGTTTTAATGTTAAACATAATTCTTCAGTTATTGACGGTTTTATAAATTCGGTTGTTGTTGTAGTCCAATTAAAGGTAGTAAAGTTGTAGATAGTAGACATTATTTTATTAGTAACAGTTTCGGTTAAATTATTTGTTATTGTTGTAAAACTTGTAGATATAGTTGGTACATAAGTAGTTTCAGTCGATGTTATTGTTTGATTAATTGTTGTTAATGTGGGAACAATAGATGTAGTGGTTGACCATAATGTTGCTGTTGAAGTAACATTAATCTGAGGTAATGTTATTTTTTCTACTTTTCGTTTCGTTGTAGTTACTGTAGATGTTGTGGTATAATTAATTGGCGGTAAAGTAATTGTTTTAGTAGTTTCTGTAGTAGTTGTAGACGTAAAAGTTGATACATAAGTAGATGTAATGTTAGTCGGAGGTAAAGTAATTGCTTCGGGAATTTTAGTATTTGTAATTGTTGACGTAATTGTGACATTTACGGGTGGTTTTGTAATTGTATCTGTGAATGAATCAGTGCTTATAATTGTAATGGTTGAAGTAATCGTTTGATTTTCTGTTATTTTGTCGGTTAATGTTGTAGTAGTTATTGATGGTATAGTTGTAAATTTTTCTATTGTTTCGGTAATTGTTTGGATATTAAATATTGTTTCAGTTTTTGTGGGTTGAATTGGACAGACCGGATGTACATTATTTGTTATTAATTCTGTTGTCAATGATTTAATTGTTGGATTTAAACAATTGTAGGTCAGCAATGGTTTTGGTGCATAACTAATTGTTCCCTCTTTAAAATAAATGGTGTCATCGGTAGTGGTTACAACTATTGTATTATTAATTTTGATACCATTTCTATTAATTGATCGTAATTTATTAAGTAGATTAACAGATTGACTACATTTATACAACGTAGAACTTGACATATATGAGTAAAAGTTTATCGCAAATATGGCCGGAAACGTAACTTCTTTGCAGTCATCATCGTAAACTCTAATAATTCCATATTCATTTTGATTAAACAATGGTTCGTAGTGTCGGTTTTTATGTAGTATAATGTTTTTGTTATCATCGGTAATGTCTCTATCAGTTAGGATCATTTGTCTGTAAATTATAGTCCATGGATCCAATCGTGTTGGTATTGTTTTACTTGAATGAGATGTATTATTTGCATATTGGCCACATTTAAAACGTTGGCTTTCGGTTACATCTAACGTGTAACTCTTCTTAATATTTTCGGTGGATACGGATAAGATGTCACATCGGGTATTTATTATAAGTACGGTGTGTTGGTCGAGAACCGTCTCCACTTCATAATTAGTATTCAACGGAAATGTTGTTTCATTTGGAGTGTTTTTAATTTCAATATAATCAGTACGCACACAATGAATAATTGAAATAATTTTAAACAAAATTAAACAAACAAAAAACATTTTAATTCACATATAAGTTAAAACATAATAGCGAATTAATGGTATAACAAATACAATAAGAATGACTGTTATGAACAACAGACACATCTTAAATGAATTTATTTTATGTTTGTGTTGTATTAAATAAGGAAATTATAATTACATTTAAATAAACTTTTGACATAATTTAAATATTAGGTTAAAATAAATAAAATAATTTTTTTTATATAACCTATTTAAAAGTTAATTTAATTTAGTACAATAAGCCTTATCTAACGTTTTCAATTTAATTTAAATAATAGGTCATAAGAAATAAAATTTGGTTTAATAAACTTTTGTATTTAAATTAAAAATTAAAAAAAACAATGAGCTTTATGTAGGCTCGATATCGGGTTTGCAATACATTTTTATTAATAGTTAAAAAAAACTAAAATAAAAGCACAATTAACTTTTATAACATTTATTTAGGTTATTTTACCAATAAATTAGTGTATTTAAATAAAAAAATAATAAAAAATAAAAATTAATTTGGGTCGTAAAAACAAAAAAATTCGTTAGCTTTGCATAGGCTTGAAGTCGGGATTTTTATGTAATTTTGATAGTTTTAATTGTTTTAAACTATTTTGATGATAATTACCAAATTTTTAATTTGGCCTATTTCATAGAGAATTTATTTGTGACTATTTTAATGACAAGAAAAATTATAAAATACCCTTGAATGAAAAAGTTATGATAAAAAATGTGATCATTATTTTGTAAAATTTTTTATTAAATTACTATTAAAATTAAATTTTTAATTATTAGTAATTATTTCCCAATTTTTTTATTTATGCTAATTTGTAGCTTATTAAATGAGCTATTAAATTATAAAAACAATTAATTCAAAATACCCTTGAATAAGAAAGTTATAAGATAAAATGTAATGTCTTATTAAAATTTTCAAAAAATTAATTTGATATAAAAGTTGAATTCTTAATTATTTTGAAATAATTCCCAATTTTTTATTTAATGCTAATTTATAGACAACCAAAATGTAAATTTAATAATAAAAATTAATTTATAAAAATATCTTTGAATAAAAAAGTTATAGCTATTATTGTCACTTTTTATAACAAAAATTGGAATAAATAAAATTACGATTTTATTAAATTCTTAATTTAATTATTGATATCCAATTTTGATTTTTAACTATTATTTTAGACTATTATCTGAAGTATATATAAACAAAAACAAATTATAAATTATACCCTTGTTTTAAAAAGTTATGACTATTATAAACCTAATATTTTGCAAAAAAATAACATAAAAATAGTTTTTAATTTATTTCTATATTTAATTGTCAATATCTGTAATATTTTTTATTGTGATTTTATAGACCTTAATATACACTACAATATAGCATTTTTATATATTCGAAGTTATCTTTGTTTTAAAAGGTTATGAGTCATTTCGTATAACCATTAACATAATTTTATTTAATTTTTTAAAATTTGAAATTAAAATTAAAATACAAGACATTAATTCCCAATTTTTTGTTTTAGTCTATTATCGCAGAAGATTATTTGTAGTTTATAAAATTAATTATAAATATTTAATTATACCATTGAATTAAAAGTTTTGAGTGTTTTTCCTAAAACTTTTTGTGAAAAAATAATATAAAAATTGTTTTTTATTAGATTTTTTATATCTGTTTATTAATATCCGTAAATTAATTTAATGTGTTTTAATAGAGCTTAGTATACACTATAATATAGCATTTAAATATAGTTGAAATTATCTTTGTTTCAAAAAGTTATGATTAATTTTGTATAACAATTAACAAAATTTTATTGAATTTTTAAAATTAAAATTTAAAAATAAAATACAAGACATTAGTATCCAATTTGTGTTTTAGTCTATTATTGTAGAAGATTATTTGTAGCTTATAAAATTAATAATAAATATTTAATTATACCCTTGAATTAAAAAGTTGTGAGTGATTTTATAAAACATTTAACAAAAATTTATTGAAATTATAAAATTTAAAATTAAAAATAAAATACAAAACTTAAGTTCCCAATTTTTATTTTAATCTATAATTATAGACATTAATGTATAGAATATTAAAATATAAAAAATTATTAAAATATACCCTTGAATAATATAGTTATGAGCAAATTACTAAAAATAAACAATAGAAAAATAAAGTATATATGTGTAAACAATATGATATATGTATTATTTTTTTTTATGTAAAGATAACCGATTAATTTATTTAGATCTGAAGGATTTTTTATTGTCTTTTAATTGTTGTTTAATTTTCATTATTTCCGTGTCTAGCATCTCTTTGTCTCTCATCCATTGAAATGACATGTTGCCACAGTTGTCGAGTGCAGGTTTTATTTTACCATCAATGTATTGTTGATAAATTTTAACTGAAATATGAGCGTCTTGTAGTGGTGAATGCCCGGGTGGTATTGGTCTACCTTTGTCTACGGGAATAGTGTATTCCTGTATACGTTTATTGAAGACAGCGTAAGCCATTGTTTTCAGTGATATTTTATCATTATTACCACCAGATCCTTTGAAGACATCATGTAAGTCTTTTATATTAGGTTTGTGGAGATAATCAATAAATCCGAGAACTTGTAAATCACTTTTAATGGAGACGCCTACGATAGTGTAGTTATCCAAATAGTAAACAATTTTTTCTTGTATGTCTTTTAGTTCGACACCATTTGTAACCATATCACGTGTAAGACCGGACCATCTGGTCATTAGGTTGACATCAAATGGATTTAGTTTAACAAATGCATGAAAGATAACATAACTCTTAAGTCCCATATTGAGAACTTTTCTTGAACTCAATGATGAGCAGATAGTGACCCAACCCGCCAATAATTTGTTGGTGTATTTATCTTTTGCGAACTCGATGTCGAGACCAAGTATGACATCCTTTGGTGGGTCATTTGATCGGTAATATGGTATGCTTCTAATCAATAGTTGAGGACCTTGTTTACGTTTGCCTCTTTTTGTTTTCCCGAAACGAATGTTTCTTCTGTTGATGTCTTTGGTTATGACGTTTGACATCGTGAACCCATTTTTTGATTCGGCGATGTTTTTCTCTTTGTTTTGACCACTTGCTAGTGTCCGCACTCGTTTGTTGTGTGAGCTCTTCAATTGTTTCTCTTTTTCCGTCGACTCCGGGAGTTGTTGGCCAATCGATGGCCGGTAGCTTCGGCTCGACGTTTGCATGTGGTTCGGGTTTGTCTGGTTTTGTTTGTGAAGTGGTGTTACCAAAGATTTCATTGAGAAAGTTTTGTTGAATAAACTGGTATTCGACTCCATATTGTTTAATTGGTTGACACGTGATTGGGACGACATGTTTGGYGCAATCAGGAATGACGTCGCTAAAGTAGTGATAACAGTACTCACACTGTTCATCAACGGTATGCCAAACTTGACGGCACTTAGATACCAAATCAGCCAAGAAGTTTAAATACTTATTACGGGCGAACTGTAGTTTAGTGTTTAATGTACCGATAATTTTGGCCGTTTCCTTGAAATTATTGGTCTGAAATCGGCGATAATATATCTTTTTTAAATTGGACCGTAGCTTTTGCGCGTAGAAAAGGATTTCCTTTTCAATTTCAATCCTTTGCAATATCTCTTTTCGGAAGAGATTAATTGTCCTTAAAAATTCGCTTAATTTGCGTAAAGATGCGCTTAAATGAGTTATCTCTAGACAGAGATAACTTTGGTGTTCGTTGTCGCGTTGATTCTCTTGAGTTGACTGTAGATTGATGAGATGGCGGGTAGTAGACACTAGACATTCGGGTGAAAAATAAATGCAAATTAATGCGAAAAGCCCTAAATAGAGCGGACCCTTTGTCTCGTGTCAGTCACGTAAGTGACGGGTATGGGAATAAAGACCTTTGTATGGTCCCGGGAGCACAGACTAACACCTGGCTCGCCGTGGACCGGTCTTTGGGGTTTGGTGGCAGTTTAAAGTTAGCTGCCAACTATAAGGCCACTCCTTGGGATCTCTTCGCCTCGATGTCGGTAAACGATATCGTGTAGCCGTCCAACTGTGACTCGCGATRTGTTGGCCAGAGTAGACGCGTAGTCGCGATGACGATAATAGTTGATCACAAAAATTTTAAAAACTTACAGTTTAATTAAAAAGTTTAGATGTGTTGAGCGGCGGCACTGTGTTGAGCGGATCCCACTCCAGCCACCAATTGAAACGGTTAGATGGGTTGCTTAAGGTGTCCGGTGCTGACTCGACGTTATCGGCACCAAAGTGTTGTCAGTCCTAGCGTTGAGTCGGCACCAACACCTATGTAGTTGAGGACATCTGCGGCCACGGTATGGATCTGGCGTTGAGCTGTGACGGCTTTGATGAGCCGAACGTGATGAGCGGTGCTGCATAGGCCAAAGTGTTGAGCGTTGTTGTGATGACCAATGAGCTGAACGGTGCTGTATCGGCCTAAGTGCTGAGTGGTGGTGTATCGGCCAATGTGTTGAGTAGTGGTGGTGGTGATGGACACGGGAAAAGGGAACACGCGACTGACACGGCAAGGGAGCCCGTAGATGAAGTGAAGAGAGAAAGCAAGAGAGAGATAGAGATAGAGAGAGAAGAGAGAAAGTACGGGCCAAAGGCCCAAATGACTTACTCGGGACTTATAACCAAAACCGAGTTTATTGTTAACACATAAAATAAAACTAATACAATGTATAACAATACACTACAGTGTATTGCGGAGTAAAGTGACGGCAACCGACCAGTTTGAGTATCAGACAACTTGTGTCGCATTTCGCTCGACTGAGAGCTCAGCAGTCTGATCGCTGCATAAGCCACTGCCTATTGCGCGCGCAAACTGCTAAACTCTGTATTCATATTTGATGACAACTTTTACATACACTACTACTTTGCTCTTATTGGTTAATTTAAACTCTGCCTATTTTTGATCAGTCGCACACTACCACCTAAAGGCAAATTCTCATTTGCATTAAAATACAATACACAAGTGTGCATAGAAATTAATTAATTCATTAATGTTAAAGTATAGGAAACAAAAACCCTTGTTAACCCCTGTATATAAAATATTTAAACCAATGGTTAAATAGTATTCACTGAAACGCAAGTGCGTCACTGCATTTACTGACACTATATGTGTCACAAACTAAACCTATATGTTTGTATAATAAAGTATAGCTAATGTTATTTCTATGGCAATGTTAAACCCATATTTATAATAGTGAATGTGCCGCTAATGCAATTCCTATGGGTATAGTAAACACATACTTTATAATACTAAATAACCCGTTAATGTTATTTCTATGGGAATTAATATTTCATATTAACTATGTATTTAATACACTAAAACATTACCGTAGTTAAAACATATGAGAAGTTATATAAGTAATTAAATTTATAATTTGAGTACATTTACTATTGTTTTAAGTGATCTATTATTATTCCGCTACAATATGCTGAGGAACCAGTAATTAATGTAGTATTTTTATCACTTAAATGAGTGTATTTTTGACAATCTAATGGGTAGTTTTAAGTGATTAAAATAGGCTGAGGAACCAGTAAATAAGGCCGTATTTATATCACTTAAATGAGGGTATTTTTGACAATCTAATGGGTAGTTTTAAGTGATTAAAATAGGCTGAGGAACCAGTAAATAAGGCCGTATTTTTATCTCTTAAATGAGGGTATTTAAGACAATCTAATTGGCAGTTTTAAGTGATTAAAATAGGTTGAAGAACCAGTAAATAATGCAGTATTTTTATCACTTAAATGAGGGTAGATTTGACAATTAAATGGGTAGTTTTAAGTGATTAAAATATGCTGAGGAACCAGTAAATAAGGCCGTATTTTAATTTCTTAAATGAGGGTAGAATTGACAATTAAATGGGTAGTTTTAAGTGATAAAAATATGCTGTGGAACCAGTAAATAAGGCCGTATTTTTATCACATAAATGAGGGTATTTATGACAATCTAATGGGTAGTTTTAAGTGATTAAAATAGGTTGAGGAACCAGTAAATAATGCCGTATTTTTATCACTCAAATAAGGGTATTTTTGACAATCTAATGGGTAGTTTTAAGTGATTAAAATAGGTTGAGGAACCAGTAAATAAGGCCGTATTTTTATCACTTAAATGAGGGTATTTATGACAATCTAATGGGTAGTTTTATGTGATTAAAATAGGCTGAGGAACCAGTAAATAAGGCCGTATTTTTATCACTTAAATGAGGGTATTTTTGACAATCTAATGGGTAGTTTTATGTGATTAAAATAGGCTGAGGAACCAGTAAATAAGGCCGTATTTTTATCACTCAAATAAGGGTATTTTTGACAATCTAATGGGTAGTTTTAAGTGATTAAAATAGGTTGAGGAACCAGTAAATAAGGCCGTATTTTTATCACTTAAATGATTGTATTTATGACAATCTAATGGGTAGTTTTATGTGATTAAAATAGGCTGAGGAACCAGTAAATAAGGCCGTATTTTTATCACTTAAATGAGGGTATTTTTGACAATCTAATGGGTAGTTTTATGTGATTAAAATAGACTGAGGAACCAGTAAATAAGGCCGTATTTTTATCACTCAAATAAGGGTATTTTTGACAATCTAATGGGTAGTTTTAAGTGATTAAAATAGGTTGAGGAACCAGTAAATAAGGCCGTATTTTTATCACTTAAATGAGGGTATTTATGACAATCTAATTGGCAGTTTTAAGTGATTAAAATAGGTTGAGGAACCAGTAAATAATGCAGTATTTTAATCAATTAAATGAGGGTATTTTTGACAATTAAATGGGTAATTTTAAGTGATTAAAATATGCTGAGGAACCAGTAAATATTGCAGTATTTTTATCACTTAAATGAGGGTATTTTTGACAATCTAATGGGTAGTTTTAAGTGATTAAAATAGGCTGAGGAACCAGTAAATAAGGCCGTATTTTTATCTCTTAAATGAGGGTATTTAAGACAATCTAATTGGCAGTTTTAAGTGATTAAAATATGCTGAGGAACCAGTAAATAATGCAGTATTTTTATCACTTAAATGAGGGTAGATTTGACAATTAAATGGGTAGTTTTAAGTGATTAAAATATGCTGAGGAACCAGTAAATAAGGCCGTATTTTAATTTCTTAAATGAGGGTAGAATTGACAATTAAATGGGTAGTTTTAAGTGATAAAAATATGGAACCAGTAAATAAGGCCGTATTTTTATCACATAAATGAGGGTATTTATGACAATCTAATGGGTAGTTTTAAGTGATTAAAATAGGTTGAGGAACCAGTAAATAATGCCGTATTTTTATCACTCAAATAAGGGTATTTTTGACAATCTAATGGGTAGTTTTAAGTGATTAAAATAGGTTGAGGAACCAGTAAATAAGGCCGTATTTTTATCACTTAAATGAGGGTATTTATGACAATCTAATGGGTAGTTTTATGTGATTAAAATAGGCTGAGGAACCAGTAAATAAGGCCGTATTTTTATCACTTAAATGAGGGTATTTTTGACAATCTAATGGGTAGTTTTATGTGATTAAAATAGGCTGAGGAACCAGTAAATAAGGCCGTATTTTTATCACTCAAATAAGGGTATTTTTGACAATCTAATGGGTAGTTTTAAGTGATTAAAATAGGTTGAGGAACCAGTAAATAAGGCCGTATTTTTATCACTTAAATGAGGGTATTTATGACAATCTAATTGGCAGTTTTAAGTGATTAAAATAGGTTGAGGAACCAGTAAATAATGCAGTATTTTAATCAATTAAATGAGGGTATTTTTGACAATTAAATGGGTAATTTAGTGATTAAAATATGCTGAGGAACCAGTAAATATTGCAGTATTTTTATCACTTAAATGAGGGTATTTTTGACAATCTAATGGGTAGTTTTAAGTGATTAAAATAGGCTGAGGAACCAGTAAATAAGGCCGTATTTTTATCACTTAAATGAGGGTATTTTTGACAATCTAATTGGCAGTTTTAAGTGATTAAAATAGGCTGAGGAACCAGTAAATAATGCAGTATTTTAATCAATTAAATGAGGGTATTTTTGACAATCAAATGGGTAGTTTTAAGTGATTAAAATAGGCTGAGGAACCAGTAAATATTGCAGTATTTTTATCACTTAAATGAGGGTATTTTTGACAATCTAATGGGTAGTTTTAAGTGATTAAAATAGGCTGAGGAACCAGTAAATAAGGCCGTATTTTTATCTCTTAAATGAGGGTATTTAAGACAATCTAATGGGTAGTTTTAAGTGATTAAAATAGGTTGAGGAACCAGTAAATAAGGCCGTATTTTTATCACTTAAATGAGGGTATTTATGACAATCTAATGGGTAGTTTTATGTGATTAAAATAGGCTGAGGAACCAGTAAATAAGGCCGTATTTTTATCACTTAAATGAGGGTATTTTTGACAATCTAATGGGTAGTTTTATGTGATTAAAATAGGCTGAGGAACCAGTAAATAAGGCCGTATTTTTATCACTCAAATAAGGGTATTTTTGACAATCTAATGGGTAGTTTTAAGTGATTAAAATAGGTTGAGGAACCAGTAAATAAGGCCGTATTTTTATCACTTAAATGAGGGTATTTATGACAATCTAATTGGCAGTTTTAAGTGATTAAAATAGGTTGAGGAACCAGTAAATAATGCAGTATTTTAATCAATTAAATGAGGGTATTTTTGACAATTAAATGGGTAGTTTTAAGTGATTAAAATATGCTGAGGAACCAGTAAATATTGCAGTATTTTTATCACTTAAATGAGGGTATTTTTGACAATCTAATGGGTAGTTTTAAGTGATTAAAATAGGCTGAGGAACCAGTAAATAAGGCCGTATTTTTATCTCTTAAATGAGGGTATTTAAGACAATCTAATTGGCAGTTTTAAGTGATTAAAATAGGCTGAGGAACCAGTAAATAATGCAGTATTTTTATCAMTTAAATGAGGGTATTTTTGACAATTAAATGGGTAGTTTTAAGTGATTAAAATATGCTGAGGAACCAGTAAATAAGGCCGTATTTTAATTTCTTAAATTAGGGTATATTTGACAATTTAATGGGTAGTTTTAAGTGATTAAAATATGCTGAGGAACCAGTAAATAAGGCCGTATTTTTATCACATAAATGAGGGTATTTATGACAATCTAATGGGTAGTTTTAAGTGATTAAAATAGGTTGAGGAACCAGTAAATAATGCCGTATTTTTATCACTCAAATAAGGGTATTTTTGACAATCTAATGGGTAGTTTTAAGTGATTAAAATAGGTTGAGGAACCAGTAAATAAGGCCGTATTTTTATCACTTAAATGAGGGTATTTATGACAATCTAATGGGTAGTTTTATGTGATTAAAATAGGCTGAGGAACCAGTAAATAAGGCCGTATTTTTATCACTTAAATGAGGGTATTTTTGACAATCTAATGGGTAGTTTTAAGTGATTAAAATAGGCTGAGGAACCAGTAAATAAGGCCGTATTTTTATCACTCAAATAAGGGTATTTTTGACAATCTAATGGGTAGTTTTAAGTGATTAAAATAGGCTGAGGAACCAGTAAATAAGGCCGTATTTTTATCACTTAAATGAGGGTATTTATGACAATCTAATTGGCAGTTTTAAGTGATTAAAATAGGCTGAGGAACCAGTAAATAATGCAGTATTTTTATCACTTAAATGAGGGTAGATTTGACAATTAAATGGGTAGTTTTAAGTGATTAAAATATGCTGAGGAACCAGTAAATAAGGCCGTATTTTAATTTCTTAAATGAGGGTAGATTTGACAATTAAATGGGTAGTTTTAAGTGATAAAAATATGCTGWGGAACCAGTAAATAAGGCCGTATTTTTATCACTTAAATGAGGGTATTTTTGACAATCTAATGGGTAGTTTTAAGTGATTAAAATAGGTTGAGGAACCAGTAAATAATGCCGTATTTTTATCACTCAAATAAGGGTATTTTTGACAATCTAATGGGTAGTTTTAAGTGATTAAAATAGGTTGAGGAACCAGTAAATAAGGCCGTATTTTTATCACTTAAATGAGGGTATTTTGACAATCTAATGGGTAGTTTTATGTGATTAAAATAGGCTGAGGAACCAGTAAATAAGGCCGTATTTTTATCACTTAAATGAGGGTATTTTTGACAATCTAATGGGTAGTTTTAAGTGATTAAAATAGGCTGAGGAACCAGTAAATAAGGCCGTATTTTTATCACTCAAATAAGGGTATTTTTGACAATCTAATGGGTAGTTTTAAGTGATTAAAATAGGTTGAGGAACCAGTAAATAAGGCCGTATTTTTATCACTTAAATGAGGGTATTTATGACAATCTAATTGGCAGTTTTAAGTGATTAAAATAGGTTGAGGAACCAGTAAATAATGCAGTATTTTAATCAATTAAATGAGGGTATTTTTGACAATTAAATGGGTAATTTTAAGTGATTAAAATATGCTGAGGAACCAGTAAATATTGCAGTATTTTTATCACTTAAATGAGGGTATTTTTGACAATCTAATGGGTAGTTTTAAGTGATTAAAATAGGCTGAGGAACCAGTAAATAAGGCCGTATTTTTATCTCTTAAATGAGGGTATTTAAGACAATCTAATTGGCAGTTTTAAGTGATTAAAATAGGCTGAGGAACCAGTAAATAATGCAGTATTTTAATCAATTAAATGAGGGTATTTTTGACAATCAAATGGGTAGTTTTAAGTGATTAAAATAGGCTGAGGAACCAGTAAATATTGCAGTATTTTTATCACTTAAATGAGGGTATTTTTGACAATCTAATGGGTAGTTTTAAGTGATTAAAATAGGCTGAGGAACCAGTAAATAAGGCCGTATTTTTATCTCTTAAATGAGGGTATTTAAGACAATCTAATTGGCAGTTTTAAGTGATTAAAATAGGCTGAGGAACCAGTAAATAATGCAGTATTTTAATCAATTAAATGAGGGTATTTTTGACAATCAAATGGGTAGTTTTAAGTGATTAAAATAGGCTGAGGAACCAGTAAATATTGCAGTATTTTTATCACTTAAATGAGGGTATTTTTGACAATCTAATGGGTAGTTTTAAGTGATTAAAATAGGCTGAGGAACCAGTAAATAAGGCCGTATTTTTATCTCTTAAATGAGGGTATTTAAGACAATCTAATTGGCAGTTTTAAGTGATTAAAATAGGTTGAGGAACCAGTAAATAATGCAGTATTTTAATCAATTAAATGAGGGTATTTTTGACAATTAAATGGGTAGTTTTAAGTGATTAAAATATGCTGAGGAACCAGTAAATATTGCAGTATTTTTATCACTTAAATGAGGGTATTTTTTACAATTTAATGGGTAGTTTTAAGTGATTAAAATATGCTGAGGAACCAGTAATTAATGTAGTATTTTTATCACTTAAATGAGTGTATTTTTGACAATCAAATGGGTAGTTTAAAGTGATTAAAATAGGTTGAGGAACCAGTAAATAAGGCCGTATTTTATCACTCAAATAAGGGTATTTTTGACAATCTAATGGGTAGTTTTAAGTGATTAAAATAGGCTGAGGAACCAGTAAATAAGGCCGTATTTTTATCACTCAAATAAGGGTATTTTTGACAATCTAATGGGTAGTTTTAAGTGATTAAAATAGGTTGAGGAACCAGTAAATAAGGCCGTATTTTAATTTCTTAAATGAGGGTAGATTTGACAATTTAATGGGTAGTTTAAAGTGATTAAAATAKGYTGAGGAACCAGTAAATAAGRKCGTATTATTATCACTYAAATGAGGGTATTTAAGACAATCTAATTGGCAGTTTTAAGTGATTAAAATAGGTTGAGGAACCAGTAAATAATGCAGTATTTTAATCAATTAAATGAGGGTATTTTTGACAATTAAATGGGTAGTTTTAAGTGATTAAAATATGCTGAGGAACCAGTAATTAATGTAGTATTTTTATCACTTAAATGAGTGTATTTTTGACAATCTAATGGGTAGTTTTAAGTGATTAAAATAGGTTGAGGAACCAGTAAATAAGGCCGTATTTTTATCACTTAAATGAGGGTATTTTTGACAATCTAATGGGTAGTTTTAAGTGATTAAAATAGGCTGAGGAACCAGTAAATAAGGCCGTATTTTTATCACTTAAATGAGGGTATTTATGACAATCTAATTGGCAGTTTTAAGTGATTAAAATAGGTTGAGGAACCAGTAAATAATGCAGTATTTTAATCAATTAAATGAGGGTATTTTTGACAATTAAATGGGTAGTTTTAAGTGATTAAAATATGCTGAGGAACCAGTAATTAATGTAGTATTTTTATCACTTAAATGAGTGTATTTTTGACAATCTAATTGGCAGTTTTATGTGATTAAAATAGGCTGAGGAACCAGTAAATAAGGCCGTATTTTTATCACTTAAATGAGGGTATTTTTGACAATCTAATGGGTAGTTTTATGTGATTAAAATAGGCTGAGGAACCAGTAAATAAGGCCGTATTTTTATCACTCAAATAAGGGTATTTTTGACAATCTAATGGGTAGTTTTAAGTGATTAAAATAGGTTGAGGAACCAGTAAATAAGGCCGTATTTTTATCACTTAAATGAGGGTATTTATGACAATCTAATTGGCAGTTTTAAGTGATTAAAATAGGTTGAGGAACCAGTAAATAATGCAGTATTTTAATCAATTAAATGAGGGTATTTTTGACAATTAAATGGGTAATTTTAAGTGATTAAAATATGCTGAGGAACCAGTAAATATTGCAGTATTTTTATCACTTAAATGAGGGTATTTTTGACAATCTAATGGGTAGTTTTAAGTGATTAAAATAGGCTGAGGAACCAGTAAATAAGGCCGTATTTTTATCTCTTAAATGAGGGTATTTAAGACAATCTAATTGGCAGTTTTAAGTGATTAAAATAGGCTGAGGAACCAGTAAATAATGCAGTATTTTAATCAATTAAATGAGGGTATTTTTGACAATCAAATGGGTAGTTTTAAGTGATTAAAATATGCTGAGGAACCAGTAAATATTGCAGTATTTTTATCACTTAAATGAGGGTATTTTTGACAATCTAATGGGTAGTTTTAAGTGATTAAAATAGGCTGAGGAACCAGTAAATAAGGCCGTATTTTTATCTCTTAAATGAGGGTATTTAAGACAATCTAATTGGCAGTTTTAAGTGATTAAAATAGGCTGAGGAACCAGTAAATAATGCAGTATTTTAATCAATTAAATGAGGGTATTTTTGACAATCAAATGGGTAGTTTTAAGTGATTAAAATAGGCTGAGGAACCAGTAAATAAGGCCGTATTTTTATCTCTTAAATGAGGGTATTTAAGACAATCTAATTGGCAGTTTTAAGTGATTAAAATAGGTTGAGGAACCAGTAAATAATGCAGTATTTTAATCAATTAAATGAGGGTATTTTTGACAATTAAATGGGTAGTTTTAAGTGATTAAAATATGCTGAGGAACCAGTAAATATTGCAGTATTTTTATCACTTAAATAAGGGTATTTTTTACAATTTAATGGGTAGTTTTAAGTGATTAAAATATGCTGAGGAACCAGTAATTAATGTAGTATTTTTATCACTTAAATGAGTGTATTTTTGACAATCAAATGGGTAGTTTAAAGTGATTAAAATAGGTTGAGGAACCAGTAAATAAGGCCGTATTTTCATCACTCAAATAAGGGTATTTTTGACAATCTAATGGGTAGTTTTAAGTGATTAAAATAGGTTGAGGAACCAGTAAATAAGGCCGTATTTTTATCACTCAAATAAGGGTATTTTTGACAATCTAATGGGTAGTTTTAAGTGATTAAAATAGGTTGAGGAACCAGTAAATAAGGCCGTATTTTAATTTCTTAAATGAGGGTAGATTTGACAATTAAATGGGTAGTTTTAAGTGATTAAAATATGCTGAGGAACCAGTAAATAAGGTCGTATTATTATCACTTAAATGAGGGTATTTAAGACAATCTAATTGGCAGTTTTAAGTGATTAAAATAGGTTGAGGAACCAGTAAATAATGCAGTATTTTAATCAATTAAATGAGGGTATTTTTGACAATTAAATGGGTAGTTTTAAGTGATTAAAATATGCTGAGGAACCAGTAATTAATGTAGTATTTTTATCACTTAAATGAGTGTATTTTTGACAATCTAATGGGTAGTTTTAAGTGATTAAAATAGGCTGAGGAACCAGTAAATAAGGCCGTATTTTTATCACTCAAATAAGGGTATTTTGACAATCTAATGGGTAGTTTTAAGTGATTAAAATAGGTTGAGGAACCAGTAAATAAGGCCGTATTTTTATCACTTAAATGAGGGTATTTATGACAATCTAATTGGCAGTTTTAAGTGATTAAAATAGGCTGAGGAACCAGTAAATAAGGCCGTATTTTTATCTCTTAAATGAGGGTATTTAAGACAATCTAATTGGCAGTTTTAAGTGATTAAAATAGGCTGAGGAACCAGTAAATAATGCAGTATTTTAATCAATTAAATGAGGGTATTTTTGACAATCAAATGGGTAGTTTTAAGTGATTAAAATAGGTTGAGGAACCAGTAAATAATGCCGTATTTTCATCACTCAAATAAGGGTATTTTTGACAATCTAATGGGTAGTTTTAAGTGATTAAAATAGGTTGAGGAACCAGTAAATAAGGCCGTATTTTAATTTCTTAAATGAGGGTATATTTGACAATTAAATGGATAGTTTTAAGTGATTAAAATAGGCTGAGGAACCAGTAAATAATGCCGTATTTTTATCACTCAAATAAGGGTATTTTTGACAATCTAATGGTTAGTTTTAAGTGATTAAAATAGGTTGAGGAACCAGTAAATAAGGCCGTATTTTAATTTCTTAAATGAGGGTATATTTGACAATTAAATGGGTAGTTTTAAGTGATTAAAATATGCTGAGGAACCAGTAAATATTGCAGTATTTTTATCACTTAAATGAGGGTATTTTTGACAATCTAATGGGTAGTTTTAAGTGAATAAAATAGATTGAGGAACAAGTAAATAAGGGCGTATTTTATCACTCAAATAAGGGTATTTTTGACAATCTAATGGGTAGTTTTAAGTGATTAAAATATGCTGAGGAACCAGTAAATAAGGCCGTATTTTCCGTATAATCCATACAATAATACAAAAGTTGACCTCAAATGGACAGCGCCTGAAAAAGACGTTGGAAGACCTGTTGAGTGTTATATCGTTGAAATGAAAGACAACTTTAGCAACAATTGGAAAGAAGTGCTTCGAACACCTGATGCCAAACCAGTAGTCTCTGTTAAGGGAGTCAAAGATAATTCATCCGATCAGTTAGGGGTTAAGGCCCTCAATATTGCCGGTACGGGAGAGCACAGTATAGTCACTAAACCACATGTTGTAAAACACAAAAACCAAAAGCCATATATTGATAAACTAATCTGAAGAATATAACCATCAAAACTGACATTTTCAAGAAATTTATTATGAGTGGTGTTATATAAATTTTTCAATTAATGGTTTTCATATTTTTCTAAAATATAAAAATATCTAGTATTCTTTTTTCTAACAGTTGTCTAATAAATGTATAGTATTGGTACTGTTGTCACAGCTATTGGTATTTATTAATGGCATCAAATTTACAACAATAAGTCTAATCAATAAAGTTATAAATTTTTTAATATGTTTTTTACTAATTTTTACTATAATATTATTTGTTTCTATAGCTATAGCTTAGGGATCTATTGGGTGATCCATACTATCTAATAGATACAACATTCTTATTTCCATCGCTTATGAGTATTGCATCGTTTGATATTGTAACGGTCTAATAGGATTCATAACAAGTTATTAAGTAATCTCAGAAATTTCTAGCGTACAACTACCTAAAAATAATTATTGATTGGCATATGAAATTTATAGCGTGCTACTACGAGAAATAATTATTGATTGGCTACTGAAACTTATAGTGAGATACTACATAAATGTAATTATTGATTGGCGTCTGAAACTAATAGCGTGCTACTACAAAGAATAATCATTGATTGGCTACTGAAACTTATAGTGAGACACTACATAAATGTAAATATTGATTGGCGTCTGAAACTAATAGCGTGCTACTACAAAGAATAATCATTGATTGGCTACTGAAACTTATAGTGAGACACTACATAAATGTAAATATTGATTGGCGTCTGAAACTAATAGCGTGCTACTACAAAAGAATAATTATTGATTGGCTACTGAAACTTATAATGAGACACTACATAAATGTAAATATTGATTGGCGTCTGAAACTAATAGCGTGTACTACAAAAGAATAATTATTGATTGGCTACTGAAACTTATAGTTAAATACTACATAAAATAATAATTATGGATTGGGTGGTGCACCTTCAGGCGTGCTACTACATATAAAATACTAAGTGTTTTACAATCATAATCACCGTGTGTGTGTGTGTGAGTGTCCTCCCGAGTGAATGTGTGTCCTCCCGAGTGAATGTGTGTCCTCCCGAGTGAATGTGTGTCCTCCCGAGTGAATGTGTGTCCTCCTGAGTGTGTGTTGTGAGTGTGTGGGTGTGTGTGTTGTCCTCCGAGTGTGTGTCGTCCTCCTAGTGTGTGTTGTCCTCCGAGTGTGTGTGTTGTGAGTGTGTGGGTGTGTGTGTTGTCCTCCGAGTGTGTGTCGTCCTCCGAGTGTGTGTTGTCCTCCGAGTGTGTGTTGTCCTCCGAGTGTGTGTGTTGTGAGTGTGTGGGTGTGTGTGTGTCGTCCTTCGAGTGTGTGTTGTCCTCCGAGTGTGTGTTGTCCTCCGAGTGTGTGTTGTCCTCCCGAGTGTGTTGTTGTGAGTGTGTGGGTGTGTGTGTTGTCCTCCGAGTGTGTGTGTTGTGAGTGTGTGGGTGTGTGTGTCGTCCTTCGAGTGTGTGTTGTCCTCCGAGTGTGTGTTGTCCTCCGAGTGTGTGTTGTCCTCCCGAGTGTGTTGTTGTGAGTGTGTGGGTGTGTGTGTTGTCCTCCGAGTGTGTGTGTTGTGAGTGTGTGGGTGTGTGTGTTGTCCTCCGAGTGTGTGTCGTCCTCCGAGTGTGTGTTGTCCTCCGAGTGTGTGTCGTCCTCCGAGTGTGTGTTGTCCTCCGAGTGTGTGTWGTCCTCCGAGTGTGTGTTGTCCTCCGAGTGTGTGTTGTCCTCCCGAGTGTGTTGTTGTGAGTGTGTGGGTGTGTGTGTTGTCCTCCCGAGTGTGTTGTCCTCCCGAGTGTGTTGTCCTCCTCCCGAGTGTGTGTTGTCCTCCCGAGTGTGTGTTGTCCTCCCGAGTGTGTGTTGTCCTCCCGAGTGTTGTCCTCTTTCCTCCCTTTTCACTGTTTCTTATATTACTTTTATTTTATCACTTATTATTATTTCAATCACTATCTTATAAATTATTTCATTACTTTTCATATACTTTTCTTTCTTTACTTTATTTTCAATTATTTTCAACTCTATTAATACATAGTCTTTTTCGCACTCTGCTCTCTGATGGCATTGACAACTAGTTTTGTCAATGTCTAGTAGGGTTGGGTGCGACTTTTAGTCGCCTATCAGCATCACATCCTATTGGATGTGATGCCTATTTCTTATTTATATTTCACATACCATTCCTTATCGGAATGGTATGCGATGTTTATCATAAGTTAATTTTGGCTGAAATAACCAGATGGTTATTTCAGTCAAAATTGAATAAACAATCTATTTTATCGGCATCCTGACCGACAGATCGGTCCCTCGAGCTGAGTTTACATAAGTCGTACATTTTAGTTTTACATTTTTTTTTGGTATTTTATAATGCTTATTACGACATTTAAAATCTAATTATTATAAAATTACATCGATTGTTTAAATTGTTACAATATCTAAAGCGGATAAAATAGTTTAAGCTATACTTAGATTTAATATTTGAAGTCGAATTGACCACCAAATAGGTAACCAACGCGAAACCAAATTTCCTACGCGTAGCTATTCAAAACCGCCAATGTAGAACATCTCTTCTTCATTGGATAGACGACGTCGATACAGCAGCCGACGAAATGATGTCTTCATTTGCCGCTGCCAAAAGGTTAACAGGTTGTGGAAACTCGCAGACGACCATTTTTTCATCAGGGGTCTCATAATCTTCCCCTATATCATTAGTATCAGTTCGCAGACTGACGTGTATACGTGAAACATCATTCGTTTCACTCGAGATATCGTTGATCTTTGGGCTGTTGTTATCATCTAAATATTCTGTTTCGATAGGGTCTCTTAAATACCATTGCTTTAATTGTTCTATGGGCACTTTAATCCTATCTCTTGGGTCTGAAAGACTTTCTATTGTATAGTTATTAGGGGGATCACCATGTATTTTGACCACTTTATATGGTCCGAAATATTTTAATTGCATTTTAGTGTTAACCCCTTTTTGTCGTAAAAGTTTGTATCGCCCAACTGTGTCTCCAATCGTGAAAAATTGTGGGCTTCGTTTTTGATCGTAATAGAATTTCTGCTTGTCTTGTGCAGACTTTAGAAACTCTCGGGCTACCTCTCTGGCGTCGGCTAAATAATCGCCAGTTGTTTGTTTTGGACTGTCGAATGTTAGACCAAAGGCAACATCTATAGGTTTACGAGCATGAAAACCGTGCATCAAATAAAATGGTGATTTTCCAGTAGAGGATTGGACCGATGCATTGATGGCGAACTCAATATAAGGTATAACTGCTGACCAATTGTCTTGATTGCTATGACAGTATAATGAGAGAGAGTTTATTATTGTTCTGTTTGTTCTCTCTACTAGTCCCTGTGTTGATGGCTTGTAAGGTGCACAGAGACTGTGTTGTGTTTGAAAGTTTTGAAATACGACTTCCATCGCTTGCGATATCAGTTCTCTTGCCTGGTCAGTCAATATTCGTGTCGGACAACCAAATCTTAGACAAATTCGTTTTATGAAGAATTCAGCTATTCCTTGCGGTTGCCTATCTTTGATTTTTCCCAGAATTACAAATCGTGTAGCATAGTCGACTGCAACCACGAGATAGCGGTATTCGTTACTACGGGGTAATGGTCCAACCAGATCCATGCCTATGAGATCCATAGGGTGTTCAATTGAGATCGAATGTAATAGACCTCTCGGGTATGTCGTCTCATTTTTGCGTCGTTGACAACAATTGCAGCTTCTGACGAATTTATCGACATCTTTCTTCCTCTCTGGCCAGTAGAATCGCCGGTAAATTTCACTCATGGTACGATCCCTTCCCATATGTCCCGATGTAAGCGATCCGTGTAAATCTGATAATACCAATTCCCTCAAGTGTTTTGGTAAACAAAATAAATAAATTGGATGTCCTTCAAAATAAAATATACGGTAAACGCGTCCATCAATAAGTACATGCCTTTTCTGTATTTCTAAATCGTTTCTTTCCAATGATTCGATGAGAGACCGAGTCCAAGAATCCTTAAGCTGCTCTTCACGTGTATTTATTAATTCATTTGCGTTGGATTCTGTTATCAGGCTATTATGTATCTTAACTGTCCGGATATTGGTCAAACTATTTAATGTGAATTCCCACCCAAAATCTTCAAACGATTTGATATCGGAGAAATGCATCATTTCCTCCTTTGCAAGCTCTATATTGTTCAAGATGCATTCCTTAGATTTGCATAGTGTAATAGCAGTACATTTAGATTTTGACGGTTTAATGGCCTTGCTGTCGATTAACTCCTGTTCTATTATCGGGAGTCTTGACATRCAGTCGCTGTTCTTATGAAGTGACCCAGATTTATATTCTATACGCAAGTTGGGTATCAAGTGCTGTATCTCCAAAGCATATCTTCCAAGTCTTCCATTAAGATTTTTCATTGTAGTGAGAAAACATAGACTGTGGTGATCTACGCGAACGGTGAATGGAGCGTTGTTAATGTATTGTTGTACGGCTCTGATGCCCTTAACTAGAGCTAGAGCCTCTTGATCTGTAACGCAGTAGTTCTGTTCTCTCGGACTAAATTTATAACTTCCGTATAGTAATACTCTTTCGATTCCGTTTTGCAGCTGATGTAAGACCCAACCGGCGGAATATTTACTTGCGTCTGTGTAAAGAATTATCGGCTCATCAGGTTTATAGTGACCAACAACTGGATATGTGGACAACTTTTCTTTCAGTTTATTAAACGCCATATCGCATTCCTGTGTCCAGTTAATTTTATTAACTTTTGCTGCTATTGTCTTTTTTAATAGGTCTGTTATGGGCTTGGCGATCTTTGCGAAGTCTTTTATTAGACAGCGATAATAATTACACAATCCTAGAAAACGTCGCACGTGCTTCAATGTCTTTGGCTCAGGCATACTTGTTATCTTCTCAACGTTAGTAGGATTAGGTCTGATGCCATCCATGCTTACGATATATCCCAGGTATTGCAATTTTTTGGCCAAGAATTGACATTTCTTTGAGTTAACCCGCAGATTTGCTTGTTTGAGGCGGTCAAAAGTTAGGTCTAAATGTTTTAGGTGTTCTTCAAATGTCTTTGAGTAGACCACTATATCGTCTAAGTAGACTAAGACAAACTTGAAAAGATATCCGGCAAAAGCCTTTTGCATCATCMTTTCGAAAGTGGCCGGAGCATTGGTTAATCCGAAGCTTAAAACGTTATATTCATAAAATCCTTCGCTGCATATGAATGCAGTCTTGTGTTTATCATTTTCGGCGATTTTGATTTGATGAAAACCAGAAAACAAGTCTAAACTAGAATAATAATTACTGGAACCCAAAGCATGTATTAAGTCGTCTATTAGCGGCAATGGGAAGCGATCTTTAATTGTAGCAGTATTTAGTTCCCGATAGTCAATACAAAATCGCATGTCTCCATTTTTCTTGTAAGCTACTACTACTGGCACAGCATAGCAGCTTCTTGACTCGCGGATTAATCCTTCCTTTAATAATTGTTGTACATGATTTTTAATGAACTCAGCTTTTATTGGGTTCGTGTGATAAGGTTTCCTGTAAAAGGGTACTTCAGTATTTAACTCTATTGTATGCTCTAAAATGTCGGTTGTGCCTATGTCTTTTAATGAGGTGACGAAGAAATGCTGTTTATTAAGTAAGTAATCTTTCATTCGATTAAATTCATCAGTATTTGTTTTATCTATCATACTATCTATGTCTACTTCTTCGGGTTTGTTAATGTAATCTTTTTCATCTAAGTCGAAATCTAAACTGTCGTCCATGTGTAAATTCATTATTTTTAATCTCGTCTTTTCCTCGGGTATTGTAAGCATCAGTGAGCTTATCATGTTTTGTGTGTAGTTATCATCGGGTTTGTAATAAGGTGACATAATAAGCAATTCGTTAATGTCCATAGTATCTGTCGGTTCTGGTAGTTTAAAAGTTATTTTTGGTGCGTCCTCGGTAAGGTTAATAATGTCTATATGTTTATTAATGAAGTCCATTCCTAACAAAATCTCTTCATTTTGACCGAAGTGCAGTAACATGTCTTGATTGAACTGATAAGTATTTTTGCCCTCTTCTATGGTGAATACAAGTGGACTCCAATACGATATAATTTGTTTATGACCCGCGATCATTTCGGCCACATAATTAATTTTTGTTTTGTGGATTTGTAATTTAGAATTTCGAGCCGTGTCGATAGGCATAAGTGATCGCTCGCTGCCTGTGTCTAATAGCGTTAGATATTTAGTTGCGTTAATTGTAATATAGATTTGTAAAGTATTTGAAGGCGAACTTCGATAAATTCGATGGGGTACAACGCCAACAGATTGTACCTTCGCGACTAGTTTCCCTGTTTATTGCGTGGACACTGTGGGGATTTATGACCCACCTCTTTGCATCGATAACATACCGGTTCCCTTTTATCTTTTGTACAGGTGTTTGACATATGACCGTATTCATGGCAATTCCAACACTGAATATTTCCACGCGTATCACGCACGACGTTTGATGGACGTGCTACATCTTGTCTCGGATTGCTGTTGACAGTCTTGGGGTTTGTGTTACTTGTATTACCGGCAAAAGTCCTGGTATTTCTTAAATCATTTCTAAGTCTCCGTATGTCCATTCGTATCGACTATAATTCTTGTGTGTGGTCAATGCCAGCGGCAGAGACAGCATTATGTCCAATAAGTTTCTCTCCTATGCATTGCCTTTCTATCGGGACTACAACTTGTATAAGTTCCTCTATTGAGTTAATCTGCGTCGGTAGTTTGCTACGGATCGGGTATAGTAGACCTTTTCTTATGAGTTCAATACCGAGTTCCTCTGGTATTGGGTGACTACAGTAGGATATCATGCTTTCTTTTTCCATAATGTATTTCTTTGCACTTTCATTGTTAGTTTGCTTAAAATCTACCAATTGTTCAAAACTGCATTCAAAGTGATCGGTATGTCTTGCTAGAAATACGGCTTTTGCTTCGAGCCAGGTGTTTAAGAGATTTGATTTCTTTAGCTTTGAGTAATAGTCGTAGTAGTCTGTTTTATCGAAACAATAGAATAAGTGGTTGAGACGATCATAGTCAGTGTATCCGGCGGTCGCATTCTCGTACTTTTCTATCCAGCGTTTAATATTGAAGGGGTCATAAGGAGGACAATTATTTTTGTTAAGACTATAAGGAGTTCGATATCTTGTTAGGTCTATATCGGAAATAGTTGGGGCTGTTGGCAGATCGGTTTGTTGTGGGTTGTATCCATGTAGGTCCGTGAATTGGTTTGTATATCTCATTGGTTTGTCGTTATACAGTGGCGGTGTCTGAATTTCTTTACTTGTTGACTCTCTTGTTAAGTCGATAGCGTGGGGCAAGGGCGCGGCGGCGGTGATAGTGGATAACTCCTCTAATATTGCGTCGGGGTTAAGCATCTAAGCAAAAGATTTATTAATTGTTAAGAAAGTGAATTTAGACGTGTATCGCATTAACAATACAACGGCCACACAAAATTGTGTGACATGTTATGTCAGGTTTGACTTGATTAGTTGTGGGTAATTGCCATGATATTCTGTGTATAGGTAACTTAACATTAAGGTTATATTTCTTAACAATTTTCCCCACATTATCCAGACCAACTATCATTACTAATTCGGCAAGTTCGAGGTGTTTATTTCGAATCAGCCATTGATATACATTGATCAGGTTTCTTATAATAGGCCTTTAATAGGTTGAGGCCATTCAAGTCTCTCCACCTATCTATAGGTTCATTATGTATTGAAAGTCTATTTGCTATTTGAGACTGTTTTAAATAATTACTAAAAGTTGTCTTTCCCGACCCTATATTCCCTTCTAGTAGTATGGTTTTATACATTATAGCTAATCTATGAAATTATAGCCCAAAATCAACAACGGTATACCACTAGGCCTTGTACTAAAATTAAATTAATAAAATTATTGTAATAAACCGGTTAAATAACTTAATTGATAGGATAATAAAATTAAATCGTGGAATGGTTTGTTTCTATTGAGCAAATTATACTCAAGTGTTTAGATTAATAACTAACAAGTAAATCAAAAGTGAATTAATACGGCCGTTCATAATTCACGATTACATATACTTATTAAAAAAATAAAAAAAAATTGTTAAATCAATACAAAAAAAATAAAAACATAAAATAAAAGGATAGGTTTTTTGTTTCGGATACGCCTCGGCCACCGGGACTACGCACCCGGCCCAGAGCAACACTGCCCGGGTCAGTCGAGGGAAGCAAATAAAAAACAATACAAAAGCAAAATACATTTAAATCAAATAAATAAAAATTAAAGAAATCATAATTTAATGAAAATCAAACAAAACAAATGTGGGGCTTTTAGGGAATTTAATATCCCCTACTTCTGAAAATAGACCCTATGTAACGGTCTAATAGGATTCATAACAAGTTATTAAGTAATCTCAGAAATTTCTAGCGTACAACTACCTAAAAATAATTATTGATTGGCATATGAAATTTATAGCGTGCTACTACGAGAAATAATTATTGATTGGCTACTGAAACTTATAGTGAGATACTACATAAATGTAATTATTGATTGGCGTCTGAAACTAATAGCGTGCTACTACAAAGAATAATCATTGATTGGCTACTGAAACTTATAGTGAGACACTACATAAATGTAAATATTGATAGGCGTCTGAAACTAATAGCGTGCTACTACAAAGAATAATCATTGATTGGCTACTGAAACTTATAGTGAGACACTACATAAATGTAAATATTGATTGGCGTCTGAAACTAATAGCGTGCTACTACAAAAGAATAATTATTGATTGGCTACTGAAACTTATAATGAGACACTACATAAATGTAAATATTGATTGGCGTCTGAAACTAATAGCGTGTACTACAAAAGAATAATTATTGATTGGCTACTGAAACTTATAGTTAAATACTACATAAAATAATAATTATGGATTGGGTGGTGCACCTTCAGGCGTGCTACTACATATAAAATACTAAGTGTTTTACAATCATAATCACCGTGTGTGTGTGTGTGAGTGTCCTCCCGAGTGAATGTGTGTCCTCCCGAGTGAATGTGTGTCCTCCTGAGTGTGTGTTGTGAGTGTGTGGGTGTGTGTGTTGTCCTCCGAGTGTGTGTCGTCCTCCTAGTGTGTGTTGTCCTCCGAGTGTGTGTGTTGTGAGTGTGTGGGTGTGTGTGTTGTCCTCCGAGTGTGTGTCGTCCTCCGAGTGTGTGTTGTCCTCCCGAGTGTGTGTGTTGTGAGTGTGTGGGTGTGTGTGTCGTCCTTCGAGTGTGTGTTGTCCTCCGAGTGTGTGTTGTCCTCCGAGTGTGTGTTGTCCTCCCGAGTGTGTTGTTGTGAGTGTGTGGGTGTGTGTGTTGTCCTCCGAGTGTGTGTGTTGTGAGTGTGTGGGTGTGTGTGTTGTCCTCCGAGTGTGTGTGTTGTGAGTGTGTGGGTGTGTGTGTCGTCCTCCGAGTGTGTGTTGTCCTCCGAGTGTGTGTCGTCCTCCGAGTGTGTGTTGTCCTCCGAGTGTGTGTTGTCCTCCCGAGTGTGTTGTTGTGAGTGTGTGGGTGTGTGTGTTGTCCTCCCGAGTGTGTTGTCCTCCCGAGTGTGTTGTCCTCCTCCCGAGTGTGTGTTGTCCTCCCGAGTGTGTGTTGTCCTCCCGAGTGTGTGTTGTCCTCCCGAGTGTTGTCCTCTTTCCTCCCTTTTCACTGTTTCTTATATTACTTTTATTTTATCACTTATTATTATTTCAATCACTATCTTATAAATTATTTCATTACTTTTCATATACTTTTCTTTCTTTACTTTATTTTCAATTATTTTCAACTCTATTAATACATAGTCTTTTTCGCACTCTGCTCTCTGATGGCATTGACAACTAGTTTTGTCAATGTCTAGTAGGGTTGGGTGCGACTTTTAGTCGCCTATCAGCATCACATCCTATTGGATGTGATGCCTATTTCTTATTTATATTTCACATACCATTCCTTATCGGAATGGTATGCGATGTTTATCATAAGTTAATTTTGGCTGAAATAACCAGATGGTTATTTCAGTCAAAATTGAATAAACAATCTATTTTAATATATATTAAGGATTTTGTTTATATAGTTATCATGAATACAAACATACACTGTATTACTGGGATATGTTATCGCAAATCAATAGTCAAACATTTCAACATTCAATACAACCGAAACAATTGAAACGATTTTCATTGAAATTAAATCTAATTTATATATATCTAACATATGTGTCGTATATAACTTTTTTGTTATGCAGTACTGTCTATATTTATTTGTATTACTGGGCACTGGTAACTGATTTTGATACCAGTATCTATCGATGGCTAATAACACTAATTATTAATCTATTATTAAGTATAATAATTGTATTTAAAGGTTATTTTAACATTTATACCTTGGTATTGCTATTCAAGTAAAATACAAATGATATTCAATGAACTAAATGATAGAATTAATAAAATATTATTAACTTATCGATCAAATAAACGGCAAAATATTTATCCCAAAAAATTATTAATAGTAATCAGTGAACACAATAGGTTTACTAAATTGATTATGGATTGCAATAGATTTTTCAATAGTCTAACATTTTTATTATATTTTTTGTCAACTCCATGTATAATAATAGTAATGTTAAGTATATTTGTTGAAAATAACATAATTATTGGTAGAATTACTTCTCTATTTGCATTTATTTCAATGTTTTCATTGCTATTATCTATAAACTTATTGAGCACTTGGATCAGTAGATCAGCTCATTTACCATTAAATCAATTATACAGTTATCTGGCCAGACATCCGACAATGTATATACAAATGCGCCTAAAATTGCTTATATATGTCGAGCGACTGTCGGGGCCAACAATTGGTATCTATTGTTACGCTTTGTTTCCAATAAATAGTTTTGAATTATTTCAATACTATTATATTTGCGGTCAATTAATGTTAACATTAGCCTCATTTATCTAAATATTATATATAAATATATATAACTTAATATAATATAAAAAAATTTAAATCTATATTGTAATTATAAGTTTATTAATTAGAAATTAATATTTTATTTTTATATATTTTTATTTTTTAATTTAATCCAAATATACTGTAATATTGTAATAATAAATATATGTTTATTATATTTCATTTTAATTAACATTTATTATTTAGTAAATAATTTTGTTAATTTAAAATACAAATAAATATTGAAATATAATATATTATAAAATAGTATTAATTATAAATTAAGTATAAATTAGTATATAAGTTTAAACATTATTTAGACAAAAGAGACTAAAGTGAACATTAATTGACCGCAAATATAAAAGTATTGAAATAATTCAAAACTATTTATTGGAAACAAATCGTAACAATAGATACCAATTGTTGGTCCCGACAGTCGCTCGACATATATAAGCAATTTTAGGCGCATTTGTATATACATTGTCGGATGTCTGGCCAGATAACTATATAATTGATTTAATTGTAAATGACCTGATGGTAAATGGTAAATAATTATGTATTTTATTTCCGATAAGTAACTAACAGTTGACCGGCGGGAAAGTATGTCACAAGCATATTGTTAGGCATCCTATATGATCCTTATATTGTAAAATAATATCAGGCCTTGGACCCGATAACCGGCCAGAAGTTCCCAATGATAATAAATCGGGACGTTATAACTCGGTTAGCGGACATTGGACAACTATCGGACAAACATATTATAGTCTGTATTGATATGGCGGACAATTAATATATTGCTCATAATTGTCTACAATAAAGTCTTCGGGTTAAACTGGCCTGTCCCGTGAATGGCAAAAAATGGTGCCGTCGGTCGGGGATAGCTCGGGTAATGGACATCGGACTACATCCAGACCACCATATTATGGACAGTTTGAATGGCCAACAAGTTGTCTATTGGATATTATTGTCCACAAACATGCCTTCTGCGCAAAATGGCCGTCCCGTGATTACACTATCTGTGAAACACTCGGTTATAATACCATCAAAGAAATAGAAGTAATTTATGTTAAATAAGTGGCCAATGGTTAACCGGCGGGAAAGTTTGTCACAAACTCATTGTTGGTCATCAATATATGATCCTCATATTGAAAAATAATTTCAGGCCTTTGACCCGTTAACCGGCCAGAAGCTCCCGAAGATTATCCTTCGGGCCGTTATAACTCGGGTATCGGACATCGGACAACTATCAGACTAACATATTATAGACTGTATTTGAATGGCCAACAAGTTGTCTATTGAACATTATTGTCTACAAGCATGTCTTCGGGTCAAAATGGCCCGAACCGTAATTACAACAGAGAAGTAAACTGTATGTATTAGTAATGTATGGTTAAAACAGTATTTCGGTAATTTTGACCAGAAGTTGATCACCGATTGGGATCAATCTTATACAGTAGAAAACAAATAGGTATGCGGTACTGACAAGATAGGTCACGATATTGTGGCCACTAATTTGGCTTTAAAGGGTTTAATCTACTAATTCATAAGGTTTTACCTAAAAAAACAAAAATTATCGATATCTCAGTACAGGCTAACCGCATATATAAAGTTTATAATATATAAATATTTTGAATTCCACACAAACATTGGCTTAAAATTATAATCAAAATCTATTGTTGTATTTGTCATTATGGGTTGTATTGTATAAACTTTGCAATTAATGGTTTTCATATTTTTCTAAATAATAATAATTAGTATTTTTATAATAATAATGAAACTAATTCTATCTAAATCCGAATCTAATAAGTCTATCGAAATGGTTTGTTGTATACCTGCAAAACACCGACATATATGTCTGTCCCGATAAAGAAAGTCCAGGCCATTGATGTATAACTATTACCGAAAAACCAGTTAATATCGACGATATCATTGCCATTACTTCTGCTGACAGTATTAATGGTAACCGATTTGCTGTCGTCTGTAACGTCATTGTAGGTCAACTCCCAACAGTTGTTACCGATTATGAAATATTTATGAATCCAGTTATCATCGACTGTTCTGTCCGACCGAAAGGCAAAATCAATTTTATAGTCATTTTTCTTGTATTTTCACAAAAATCTTTGGTCTCATTGTTGTTGTCGACCATCGATGAGATAATTGTCGTCGACATCTCCAACAATAACAACAACAACGACATCATTGCTATAGATTAGTATTGTTATAATACTATATATATATAAATATATATTAATTATGAATATTTTATTTTTATTATTAAATTAAAAATACCAATAAAACAATTAACGACTTTTATTGTCGACTAATATTTACCAAACAAGTAGTTGAATTAATTTACAATAAAAAAACAAATTATAGAAAAATAATTTCAATATATAACAAAATTTTATAATTATATTATATTCTAATTAAAACGCGTGAATTATTTTTATATAATTAAAAGTTAATTTAAATTATATTTATAACAAATTAATTACTACTGTTAATAAATAATAGGTATAAATGCATTTTATAAGGACTCACTAATTTTGCATTAAATACGTTGTATTAATATCATATAATATTAGGTTAGATTGCGATGCGAACTCCAGGTTAGGTAACGCGACAAACAATGATTTAGTAATTTTCAACAATACGCACGTGTAATATATATCTAATTTAATTTATTTGATTAAATTAATTAATATAACGTATTTAATGCAAAATTAGTGAGTCCTTGTAAAATGCATTTAATCCAAATAATATTATTATTACTATTATTATAACACTTATTACTACTATTTGACACCAATTGGTTGATTACAGTTATACTAATAGTTATCTTAATAGTATTGGTTATTCTAATCATTGCTGTTGTCTACTACTATTGGATTGGCAGATAGGCTGTTGTATAGTATAGCTGCCACTTGTTGTTCACGCGATTAATATTTAATACAATTTTAAAGTTAAATATACAAATATCGCGTTAATTACAATAGATTTTATTAAATATAAATATATTATTATGAAATAATATTTTACATTGCAAATTAATATATATATACCTGTATATACTGTAATTAAAATTACATTAAAGGGTTGTATAATTGTTTTATACAATCAATAAAAAAAATAAAATTATCTAAATTGTTGTGAAGTACGTGTCGGCGCCAAAGATATTCGGCTAAATGTAGATAAAGGTTATCTTGTGGTATACCCCCTCTTAAAAGATTGCGTTTCATAGCTCTCCATTGAGATTCAATGGTCTGTGTGTTTGCACCGGTATGTGAATTGACAAACTCTTTCGAATGATTCACAGTAAAATGGACAAAACCTAAAAATTAAAAAATTAATTAACTTAATAATATGTTTTATCTATCATTTATACCATTGTCTGTTAGTCTATAATATCCAGCCCAACAGTCAGACACAATAGTTGTCCCAATTTTTACATGCTTACGTATCAAAGGTAAAAGAGTGTCGGCATCTCTTTTATTTAGGGGACATATTTCTAAACGAAATCTACCTCCACGTCGACAATTAGCTCCTATTTGAATCTCAACTAAACCTAAAATCCACGTCCCATCAACTAGTCGACCTCTATTGTACTTTCTTTTACCAACTTTTGTTTCGTCAATTTCTACGACAACTCCTGAATTAAAAGTTATCAAAATATTATCATTATAATTAGGTTTAGGTTGCGGTCGGAACTCCAGGTTAGGTAACAGAGCAAACACTAATACACTATCAGTTTGGTATTACCATTATAATTAGGTTTAGGTTGCGGTCGGAACTCCAGGTTAGGTAACAGAGCAAACACTAATACACTATGAGTTTGGTATTACCATTATAATTAGGTTTAGGTTGCGGTCGGAACTCCAGGTTAGGTAACAGAGCAAACACTAATACACTATCAGTTTGGTATTTCCATTATAATTAGGTTTAGGTTGCGGTCGGAACTCCAGGTTAGGTAACAGAGCAAACACTAATACACTATGAGTTTGGTATTACCATTATAATTAGGTTTAGGTTGCGGTCGGAACTCCAGGTTAGGTAACAGAGCAAACACTAATACACTATCAGTTTGGTATTACCATTATAATTAGGTTTAGGTTGCGGTCGGAACTCCAGGTTAGGTAACATAGCAAACACTAATACACTATCAGTTTGGTATTACCATTATAATTAGGTTTAGGTTGCGGTCGGAACTCCAGGTTAGGTAACATAGCAAACACTAATACACTATCAGTTTGGTATTACCATTATAATTAGGTTTAGGTAACGTGCATAATTAAATATGTATCATATACTACCTTCTCCTCCTAAGAGATCAACTGATTGATATTTTTCGACCCAATCAAATACCACTTCTCGACAAAAGTTAAGCCAATCACTTATAGTGTTATGAGATGTTGTTTTAGTTAAATCACTTGTTTCTCGTTTAATGTCCTCATATTTTGTTGTGCCGACCGAAAACAGGTACGTCAAGATTATTATGTTTTCAATGCTAAACTTTGATCCAGAAAACCACGTATTATTCAAAGCACTTAGTCTATAATCATGAGGTTGTCCATGCTTTTGGTGGCACCGGTACGATAATTGTTTGACAATTATCTTCTACGAAAATAATTTTTTAATGTATTTTTTTGCAAATTAATTATTTACCATTTCGTTGTCACAAATGGGACACTTTTTAGTTGCTAATAATAAACCCATTGTTATACACCAGTTAATCATTGTCTCCTGTGAGACAAGTATTAGTCTAAATAATGTCTTTAGATTAATCATTTTGTTCACTAAATTTAAGTCATAGCTTTCAAAAGAAACATAACTTTCAAGAAAAACTTAACAAAGAAAATATTCTCTAATTTACAATAAAATTAATAGTAATTCACGAGACATTCATATATTTATCTTTAAAATTGTATTAAATATTAATCGCGTGAACAACAAGTGGCAGCTATACTATACAATACCCGGCAGATAAACAAAAGGAAAGTTGTCTTTATTATATAGCAACATATATTGATATCTTATACTTATATACATATATATAAACAGCAACCGTTTGATGTCTATGAAGTGGACACTGATTATTCACCTATGGATGATAGTGTTGATCATTACAATCATCAATACGGATGTGACAACAATAACAACAGGCGAATCTGTCCATAAAACTAACGATGAGTCCAATCATTTGCCAACAACACCACTGTGTGAGGACACATACATACACGCAGCCCATCGATTGCCGAACAATACCGTACGGATCTATAGGGACTGGTATTTCTGGGATATCTATGGTTTGCCAAACAAACAGGTATCGCCCAAAGGTCCCTATCGTGTCTGGTGGCCGTTTATGGGTCCCGTTACCGATAATACGACAATTATTACCATAAATAACGGTCCGAACAAAGGTGTTACCTATTTGTTTCGCGACAAACGCTACTGGACATACTGGCCAGACGGTACAAGTAGATCGACCCGACCCGACGGCGACGAATGGCAGTGGACACCCGATAGTGGCTATAGTTTTGGTTACGATGACAACCATTTGTACGATACCGTTGGCCACTCACGGATTAAACTGTTTACAACAAATCGGGTTTACTATTTTGACACTTCCCATGCAGTTATACGACCTGTTGGTAATACTAACGGATATGTAAACGGTTTTAACGAATCATTTCCGCCTGACCTGACCGCCGGGTTTGTCTATCCTAACGGTTCCAATAAATATTTGCTCTATTTGTTTCGTACGCGAACCCATTGTCGCCGACACTATTTGCCGGACGAAAACAATTGTACCGATTGGCTGCCGAATCGATTGCTATTCAATTGTCCGATAGTTAATGGTATCGTTGCCGAAGATATACCCACTACTAGTATATTAATGATAGCCAATATAAGTACGACACAGACAACAATAATAACACCAACCAAGGTTAGTTAGTTAGATATATATATATATATATAGACAGATAGACAGATAGACAGATAGACAGATAGACAGATAGATATAGAGTTATACAGTATAACTTACTAATAATAATAATTATTATATAGGGTTGTTTTGATCAAATTGTTCTTACTTTTATTTTTTGTGGATCAGTTGGCTTATTAATTATGGTTTTTTGTTTTATTTGTTTCTATGGCACGGAGTACAAGCATAGAGACTCGGATAAAGTAATTATTATCTATTAATTTATATATTACTACTACTACTACTACTACTACTACTACTATTACTATTACTATTACTATTACTATTACTATTACTATTACTATTACTATTACTATTACTATTACTATTACTATTACTATTACTATTACTATTACTATTACTATTACTATTACTATTACTATTACTATTACTATTACTATTACTATTACTATTACTATTACTATTACTATTACTATTACTATTACTATTACTATTACTATTACTATTACTATTATATTATATTATTACTATTATAGAATGATAGGAAAGCCAGGAAATATGATGTTCCGGTTAGAGTATCAAATGATTATGAGGGACCGTAAGTTTATATATATACAGTATATTATGTATTTCTATATATATATATATATATATATATATAAATAAATTAATTAATTAAATATTTTTATTTATCTATTATTTTTGTTTAATAGCGAAACATTGACACCAATAGTACACTTTATATATTATAGTACACCGTCTTATTTAGTTCACGATTTAGATATATTATTACAATATAGAGTATCGGACGAAAATGCCATAATTTATAAAAATTATTTACTTCAGGCGCTTAATCAGCGAAAAAATGAAAATGTATTTTTTAAATTTTTTTTTTAAATTAATTAATTAAAAATATTTTTTTTCTCTTTCTCTCTTTTAAAAGGACAAACAAATAGCTGTTAGAGAGCTAAAAGCAATTGTCAAAAGCTATTTAGCCAAACATAATCCAATTCATCGTAAATATAGACATCAATTCTTTGCCGTCAAATACGAGGACATGGCTGATAGTGATAGCGACTCGGTTCTAGTTATTGGTATAAAGAGCACCGGTATATATGCCATAGTATTTTTGGCACCAATTAACTAATTAATTATTATTATTATTAGTTATTTTAATTTATTTTTTTTTAATTATAAAGAATTTAGTAAAAAATGTTTTTTATTTTTAGTAAAATTGTTTCTAAATAATAATTTTTATATAAGAAATTAACTATAAAATTAATAGTATAATTATTATTAATAATAATAAAATAGTATAATAAAACTTTAATTTTAATTATAATTTTATTTGAATTATGTCATCAATAATCAGATCAATGATAAAGATTTATAAAAGTTATCAATCATTTGATTCAATAATCAATATATTCAATAAAATTTGTAACAAATACTATATAACTATTTAAATATTTATGAATCAATAGACGACTATTTAAGAAAACAGTTGTCTAATAAACGTATAGTATTGGTATTGATGTCACAGCTATTGATTTGATTTATGGCATAAAATTTACTTAAATAGGTCTTATCAATAAAGAAACTTAAAAATATTATACAAAAAATTAGTGAAAAATATTAACAAAGTTTATAGTTATGGGTTAGGGATCTATTGGGTGATCCATACTATCTAATGGATACAACATTTCTATTTCATCGCTTATAAGTATTACAGATATTTAGGTTTTTGTTTAAATAGTTATCATGAATACAAACATACACTGTATTACTGGGATATGTTATCGCAAATCAATAGTTAAACATTTCAATATCCAATACAACTGAAACAATTGAAACGATTTTCATTGAAATTTAATCTAATTTATCAATATTTGTCATTCAATACGTATATAGTTTTATTATTTTATTTGTTGATAGTATTACTAGTACTTATTATTAATTTGTATTACTGGGCACTGGTAACTGATTTTTATGACTAATAACTAATTATATTCAATACAATGACAAATATCCTACCATCATATTATAGACAGTATTTGAATGACCAACACGTTGTCTATTTGACATTATTGTCCACAAACATGTCTTCGGGTCCAAATGGCCCGTCCCGTGATTACAACAGTGTATTAAACTGTATGTATTAGTAATGTATGGATAAAACGGTATTTCGGTAGTTTTGACCAGAAGTTGATCACCGATTGGGATCAAACCTATACAGTAGATAGCAAATAGGTAATGCAGTACTGACCAGATTATTATTATTTTAATAATCATTATAATAACCTATCTGGTCAGTACTGCATTACCTATAACGATATAACGTACGGCCGTCTCATTGTATGGATTTCCCGCATAACAGTATTTGATAGTATTGTCGACATATGTGAATACAATAATATGGCCATAAATTTCACTATCATTTCTTTTATCCCAATCATATCGACTAAACTGTCCAATAATTGCCATCAATTTTATCACTTTATTGATCAGTTGTTCTCGTTTTCCTTCGATAACAAACAATTCATTATCAGTTACGTCGACAATGTGTGTCGATTCAGATATATTAGTAAAGTTATAGATTTTTGTCCGACCGTTTTGTGTCCGAAAAATGTTACAATTGGTTTATAATAATATTTTGAAGACCAGACAAATATTGGCTTAAAATCATAATCAAAATCTATTGTCGTATTATTCATTATGAGTGGTGTTGTATAAACTTTTCAATTAATGGTTTTCATATTTTTCTAAAATATAAAAATGTCTAGTATTTCAATAATAATAATAAAACTAATTTGTGATGTCTATCGAAATGGTTTGTTGTATACCTGCAAAGCACCGACATATATAATATAACTTTCTTTATATATAAAGATCAGGACATTGATGTATAACTATTAACCGAAAACCAGTTAATATCGACGATATAATTGCCAGCACTGTTGCCGATAGCCAGCACTAATAATAACCGATTTGCTATTATCTGTACCGTCATTGTAGGTCAACTCCTAACAGTTGTTACCGATTATGAAATATTTATGAATCCAGTTATCATCGACTGTTCTGTCCGACCAAAAGGCAAAATACAATTTTATAATCATTTTTCTGGTATTTCTCACAAAAATCTTTAGTCTCATTGTTGTTGTCGACCACCGATGAGATGGTTGTCGTCGACATCGCCAACAATAATAACAACAACAGTGCTATAGATTTAATATGTAATCAAAAATATCAAATTAATTATCAATTTGTTTGTGAAATATTATTATCAATAATATAATAACCATTAGATTTACAATGATTTTCAATTGTCGACTAATATTTGGTTAGATTTCGTATTTTTATTGCATATTATCATTAGACATAACCACTACAACAGCTATAACTAGTATACATGTAATCAACCAATAAATATCACCACCGATGCCAGTGTTTGCAGAAGTAGTATTAGTATTAGTAATTGTTGTGGTATTTGTAGTGATAGTTGAAGTTTTAGACAAACAATTAAACAATGTTTTCAAGTGTTCCGGTTTAGACTAAATATGTATCAATAACTACAGTAAAAAATATTTTTTAAAAAAACTTTAAGCAAAATGTTTTTTATATTTTTTAAATAGTTTAAGCTAATTATAATGATATAACTTACGGCCGATTCATTGTATGGACCATAGTCCCGCATAACAATATTTGATGGTATTGTTGACATATGTGAATACAATGGATCCCTGGCCAGCAATTATACTATCATTTTCTTTACCCGAATCATATCGACTAAACTATCCAATAATTGCCATCAATTTTATCACTTTATTGATCAGTTGTTCTCGTTTTCCTTCGATAGCAAACAATTCATTATCAGTTACATCGACAATGTCTGTCAATTCAGATATTTTGGTAAAGTTTTTTGTCCCACATTTTGTGTCCCAAAATATTAAAATTCATTTATAATAAACCATAATTGGAATTTACTCATTGTTTAGACACCTAATTTGGCCAGCCATCCGATAGGCGGGAGCGACATTTTTGCAAGATCGGTATAACACGGGAAGTGCACACCGGTCAACATCCGTACCACCATATTATGGACAGTATTTGGATGGCCAACACGTTGTCTATTTGACATTATTGTCCACAAACATGTCTTCGGGTCCAAATGGCCCGTCCCGTGATTACAACAGTGTATTAAACTGTATGTATTAGTACTGTATGGATAAAACGGTATTTCGGTAATTTTGACCAGAAGATGATCACCGATTGGGATCAAACTTATACAGTAGATAGCAAATAGCTATGCGGTACTGACCAGATAGGTCACGATATTGTGGCCACTAATTTGGCCGTAAAAGATATAATCTACTGATTCATAAAGTTAACCTCAAAAAGAATTATCAATAACTCAGTACAGGTTAACCGCATATATATATATATATATATATATATATATATATATATATATATATATAAAGTCTAGACCTTTGATATATAACTAATACCCGAAAACCAGTTAATATCGACGATATCATTGCCATTACTTCTGCTGACAGTATTAATGGTAACCGATTTGCTATCGTCTGTACCGTCATTGTAGGTCAACTCCCAACAGTTGTTACCGATTATGAAATATTTATGAATCCAGTTATCATCGACTGTTCTGTCCGACCGAAAGGCAAAATCAATTTTATAATCATTTTTCTTGTATTCTTCGCAAAAATCTTTGTTCTCATTGTTGTTGTCGACCATCGATGAGATGGTTGTCGTCGACATCGCCAACAATAACAACAACAACGATATCATTGCTAGAGGGGGGAACCGAAGAGTTTTTTAGGAACCGCAACCGAACCGTATCTCAAAGACAAGAACCGAACCGAACCGAAACCGAAAAATTTAAAAATCCTGAACCGTAACCGAACCGTAACTAAAACTTAGGAACCGAATGAAACCGGAACCGAACCGTAATCTTACATAAATTACGTTAATAATATTAAGGGGGTAAAAAGTGGGCTTAAAATTTAAAAAATTGATTTTCATATTTTTATTTATTGTTATAAAATACGGTTATAATTAAATTAGTATAAGTTATAATTATTATATTTATTATAACATATAAACTTATAAATATAATTTTATAACTTAATTAATAATTAATTAAAAATAGAAAAAATTTACTTGATAAATAATTAAAAGTTATAAATAATTATTTTTAAATGCTATTATTATATTATTATAATAAAGTAATAATAGTTAAATTATATTAACAACAGTATTTCTAAAGATAATTTTATTTGTGCTATTAATTTAAACGCAAATCGGTTTTTAATTAAAACCGTTTTAAATCTTAAACCGTTTTAAATCTTAAACCGTTTTTAAAACCGAAACCGTTTCTAAAACAGGAACCGTCTCTAAAACCGAAACCGTTTTAAAACCGAAAGTTAAAAACAAGAACCGCAACCAAACCGGACCTGAAAAACAGGAACCGAACCGAACCGGAACCGAAACACAAAAAGCAAAACCGTGATAAAACCGTTTCGGTTCCGGTTTCATTCGGTTTTATGAAACCGAACCGTTTCGGTTCCTCCCTCTAATCATTGCTATAAAAGTTGTGTATTGTTATAATACTATATAATTAAAAATACCATTAAAACAATTAATGACTTTTATTGTCGACTATATTTTTAATTAAAACGCGTGAATTATTTTTATATAATTAAAAGTTAATTTAAATTAAATTTATAACAAATTTAGGCCGATCCGAAGCTGAGCTACCGGAGCTAAAACTCGGTTTTTTCAACGGAAAACCGTTCTTCGGGTCCTAATAAACATATATCGATAAAAATACCGTACGGATCTATAAGGACTGGTATTATTTAAATAGTTATCATGAATACAAACATACACTGTATTACTGGGATATGTTATCGCAAATCAATAGTTAAACATTTCAATATCCAATACAACCGAATCTATTGAAACGGTTATCATTGAAATTAAATCTAATTTATATATATCTAAAATATATATTTTTTATATAATTTTGTTGTTATTCAATACTGTCTATAATTATTTGTATTACAGGGTATTGGTATTGCTAAAGTGAATATTAATTGACCGCAAATATTGAAATAATTCAAAACTATTTATTGGAAACAAATCGTAACAATAGATACCAATTGTTGGTCCCGACAGTCGCTCGACATATATAAGCAATTTTAGGCGCATTTGTATATACATTGTCGGATGTCTGGCCAGAAAACTGTACAATTGATTTAGTGGTGAATGAGCTGATCTACTGATCCAAGTGCTCATTGAATTTATAGAAAACATTTGTGAAAACGTTGAGAGAAATGCAAATAGAAAACTAATTAATTAAAATTGTTCATTAAACATACAAAAAATTACAATTAGTATACATGGAGTTGATATAAAATATAATTTTATACAATAGTCTCGGTTGAATTGGATGTTGAAATGTTTGACTATTGATTTGCGATAACATATCCCTGTAATAGAGTGTATGTTTGTATTTATGATAACTGTTTAAACAAAATCCTAGAGTTAAAGCAAACGATGCGATAGTTATCTGCGATGAAAATAGGAATGTTGTATCAATCAGATAGGATGGATCACCCAATAGATCCCTAACCCATAGCTATAGACATAATAATTAAAAATTAGTAAAAAAAATATTTACAATTTAAATTTTATTACTTCTTTGATAAAACTTATTGCTGTAAATTTGATGCAATTTATTAAAACCAATAGCTGTGACAACAGTACCAATACTATACGTTTAATAGACAACTGTCCCCTTAGATAGTCATCTATTGAATCATAAATACTTATATAGTATTTGTTACGAATTTCATTGAATAAATTGATCACTGAATCAAATGATTGATAACTTTTATAAATCTTTATCATTGATCTGATTATTGATGACATAATTCAAATATTTGTTTATTATATTTTATATTTATTATAATAATTAATTTGTTAACTAGTTTTCATATATAAATTCTATTAAATAACTATTATTTAAACTTAATTTATTTCTATTTCTTTATTAATATTGTTATAGATAGTCACTGCCGTTTCAATGCTATACTGATTGGTGTTTTAAGCCTACAATTATTTCAATACAAAAGTGATTTTATTTTTACGCTTAGTTTTATTTTTATTTAAATAATTATATTTGCAAACCAAGGTTTGCTTAATACTAAAATCTAAAATTCACTTTTAAAAATGTATTGAAATGTTATACAGAAAAGTGAATAATAAACACCTACTTTTAAGCAAAGATTTATTTTATTTTTATTTAGTATTTCACTGTTAAAATAATGCATTGAAATGTTATACAGAACATTGTATAGTAAACTCCTACTTTTAAGCAAAGTTTTATTTTATTTTTACTCTATATTTCACAGTTAAAATAATGTATTGAAATGTTATACAGAAAAATGAATAGTTTACGCCCAGGGATTAAAGCTGACTCAATACGACCTGATTATTTCTCACGTACACTTTAGTATAAATAGTGGTGTCTCTCAGACATCAAAATCGGTTCTCTTCTGAAATCAGTTCTCAGTTCTCTTCGGAGTTCTCTTGGAGTGCTACCATGTATAACTGTTTATAAGATGAAATAAAAGTATTTGCATATTACTTTGTGTGTATTACTTACTCGTCGCGGCTGGTGGGCTTGGATTGTGTCATGGATTACACTATCGATGTTATACTGATGAAAGCTGACCACAAGAAAGATTACATCATGGATAACATTATCGTTTGAGTCATGGAAGTACACCATGGATTACGTCATGGATGGTATTATGGATCACATATGGCTTCACTACAGGCCCATTGGTTCTACAGGCCCAACAGTCCTATAGGAGACAGTTAACAAAGGATAGCAATCGTACGCCGCGTCGATGGGAGTCGTCCACTTATTACGTAAGCGAATACTATATAGAAGGGAACTCCGGTACTGTGTCCGCTACACGGTAGGATCTGACTGGTCCGACCAAAGACTAGTGTTGACACGTGATGACGTTGAGTAAACTTTATCATTGAGTAACCTATTATAGGCTATGCAAAAGTAAGCGCTATGATAGGTTAACTCAGATATAGTAATAAGTCACAAGACCCATTGATCAACCGTTACACTGACCACCTGGTCCACTGACCAAGGTCAGAGGTCAGAGGTCAGAGGTCGAAGGTCGAAGGTCAGGGGTCAGGGGTCAAGGTCACATGTCCAATGTCAAGGTCACATGTCCAAGGTCAAGGTCACATGTCCAAGGTCAAGGTCACACATCCAAGGTCAAGGTCACCTATACAAGGTCAAGGTCATCGATAACTGGAAATCGGGTTTTATGTACTGATGCCAATGGTACATGTTGGAGACCAGTAGGACAAGTGGTTATGGAGATATCAAGGAAAACATGTTTACCAAACAGACCTTAAACTAGACTTTGTACCAATCAGTTGGTTATCCGTACGGTAGTATTATACGGATAGTTTATGCAAGGAACAGCATAAATTAAAACAGTCGATCGACTAAATACTACACAAATCAACACATATAGCTTTGTACACAACCAGTGATAGGAGATCCGCTCGCTCCTTAAGCCACACACCGATAGAGATGATAATGCTGGTACGTACATAGCAACGTAAGGGCTTAGTCTTTAAGCAATAGTAGGGTTTACATCCCGGGTAGTGAACACTCACAAAGTGTTCACATATAAAATATACCCGGGATAACCCCACTTCCCTTACAATATATATTTTCAAACTTATCTATACTACTATATAATTTGGAAATGTTTGTATCAAATTTGTGTCACGCAAACAATTAAATTTAATGTGTCGCGCGATTATTATTAATTTAATTTATTAAATAAAAAATTAATAAATAAAATATACTGTTTATAATAAACTGTAAGCGCGTAAGTATTGTTGCACGTGTTAACTATTGATACACATTTTATAACGTGGAGATCTAACTAGTTTATACTATAAATTAATTATTACTTAAACCTGTTTGTAAAAGTTAAGAAACTTTATGATTATTTAAGATATATTTAATATATAATTAATTTAATTAATTAATTTCTATGAGATGTTTATATAAAAATAATATATAATAAATTATTTTATATAAATTTAGATTATATTATAATTTTATTTTTTTGCAAAATATTAATTATAATAATAATATTCAATGCAATAATATTATTAATAATTATAATTATTTTTAAAAATTTTATATTAATTGAATTTTATTGCTAATTTAAAATTAAAAAAAAATCTAAAAATTATTTGAATATTCTAGTATATTCTAGATAGACATGAGCTAATAGAAAATTTCTATTAAGAAAGTTACTTGAAAATTTCTCAATGAAAAAAAAATTAAATACTATGGAATCCCAATATCTATAGCTATTGTAATAAAAATAATATAAATATATTAATCAGATATATATAATACAATACATATAATACTATATACTATTATTTAATTATATATATAAATATTATAAATTGTATACATCTCTATAATCATATTATAAAAATTAATCAATACTTTAGTTTCAAGTTTTATAAAAAAAATTTTTTTTTGCATTTATATCATAAATATAAATGTTTTTTGTGTGTGTAATAGTATTATTAATCAACTTTAAATAATTTTCAAACAATTATAATATTATTTTTAATATACAGTATATAATATAATTTTAGACATTTTCAAAAAAAACTTTGAAAAAGTTTTGTTTTCTGAAATCTATACGAGCCTTTTTGTGTGTGTGTGTGTGTGTGTGTGTGCGTAGCATTTTTTTTGCGAATTTTGAAATTCTGACTTCAGATTCGGTTAGAGGACTACTAATAATGTATTGAAAAGTGGCATTAAAATTTTGATATCTCTTCGGGAACATAGACAAAATGGCGGCCAAAGTACATAATTTTTTTTAAAAAAAATTTTAAGTATAGATTTGTATAAAGCATCAAAAACAAGCATAAAATATATGCATTAAAATTTTGATATCTCTTCAGGAACATAGACAAAATGACGGATTAATAAAAAATACTAATAAAATCATAAATATTTTATTGTTTAAGATACAAAAATAGAAAATTTTTTATAATTTATTTACTAACATACAAAATATAATAATGGTAACTTTGTACCTTATTGAAAAATAAGGTAAATATCCGACAAATCTACTTTTTAATAAACCTAAAATTAGAAATTGTTTATAACTCAGCCATAAACAGATATCTAATTATATTAATAATTGAGTCAACATTAATAATTGAGTCAACATTAATAATTGAGTCAACATTAATAATTGAGTCAACATTAATAATTGCGTCAACATTAATATTGCGTCAACATTTAATTACCTTATATAAAGTGAAATTATTATTTCAAGTCTCAGTTGTAGTCGAGCCATCGAAGAGACAACATGTAAGTCAAATTAATTTTTTAATTACATTTAATTATTTCTAATATTTCTAATATATAATATTAATTTTTTATTTGTTGTTAGTGAACTTAATAATTGCGTCAACATTAATAATTGCGTCATTATATATAATTGCGTCATCATTAATAATTGCGTCAACATTAATAATTGCGTCATTATATATAATTGCGTCATCATTAATAATTGCGTCAACATTAATATTGCGTCAACATTTAATTACCTTATATAGTGAAATTATTATTTCAAGTCTCAGTTCTAGTCGAGCCATCGAAGAGACAACATGTAAGTCAAATTAATTTTTTACTTACATTTAATTATTTCTAATATATAATATTAATTTTTTAATTGTTGTTTGTGAACTTAATAATTGCGTCAACATTAATAATTGCGTCAACATTAATAATTGAGTCAACATTAATAATTGAGTCAACATTAATAATTGAGTCAACATTAATAATTGAGTCAACATTAATAATTGAGTCAACATTAATAATTGAGTCAACATTAATAATTGAGTCAACATTAATAATTGAGTCAACATTAATAATTGAGTCAACATTAATAATTGAGTCAACATTAATAAATGAGTCAACATTAATAATTGAGTCAACATTAATAATTGAGTCAACATTAATAATTGAGTCAACATTAATAATTGAGTCAACATTAATAATTGAGTCAACATTAATAATTGAGTCAACATTAATAATTGAGTCAACATTAATAATTGCGTCAACATTAATATTGCGTCAACATTTAATTACCTTATATAAAGTGAAATTATTATTTCAAGTCTCAGTTGTAGTCGAGCCATCGAAGAGACAACATGTAAGTCAAATTAATTTTTTAATTACATTTAATTATTTCTAATATTTCTAATATATAATATTAATTTTTTATTTGTTGTTAGTGAACTTAATAATTGCGTCAACATTAATAATTGCGTCATTATATATAATTGCGTCATCATTAATAATTGCGTCAACATTAATAATTGCGTCATTATATATAATTGCGTCATCATTAATAATTGCGTCAACATTAATATTGCGTCAACATTTAATTACCTTATATAGTGAAATTATTATTTCAAGTCTCAGTTCTAGTCGAGCCATCGAAGAGACAACATGTAAGTCAAATTAATTTTTTACTTACATTTAATTATTTCTAATATATAATATTAATTTTTTAATTGTTGTTTGTGAACTTAATAATTGCGTCAACATTAATAATTGCGTCAACATTAATAATTGAGTCAACATTAATAATTGAGTCAACATTAATAATTGAGTCAACATTAATAATTGAGTCAACATTAATAATTGAGTCAACATTAATAATTGAGTCAACATTAATAATTGAGTCAACATTAATAATTGAGTCAACATTAATAATTGAGTCAACATTAATAATTGAGTCAACATTAATAATTGAGTCAACATTAATAATTGAGTCAACATTAATAATTGAGTCAACATTAATAAATGAGTCAACATTAATAATTGAGTCAACATTAATAATTGAGTCAACATTAATAATTGAGTCAACATTAATAATTGAGTCAACATTAATAATTGAGTCAACATTAATAATTGAGTCAACATTAATAATTGCGTCATCATTAATAATTGCGTCAACATTTAATTACCTTATATAAAGTGAAATTATTATTTCAAGTCTCAGTTGTAGTCGAGCCATCGAAGAGACAACATGTAAGTCAAATTAATTTTTTACTTACATTTAATTATTTCTAATATATAATATTAATTTTTTATTTGTTGTTAGTGAACTTAATAATTGCGTCAACATTAATAATTGCGTCATCATATATAATTGCGTCATCATTTAATTACCTTATATAAAGTGAAATTATTATTTCAAGCCTCAGTTCAAGTCGAGCCATCGAAGAGACAACATGTAAGTCAAATTAATTTTTTACTTACATTTAATTATTTCTAATATATAATATTAATTTTTTAATTGTTGTTTGTGAACTTAATAATTGCGTCAACATTAATAATTGCGTCATCATATATAATTGCGTCATCATTTAATTACCTTATATAAAGTGAAATTATTATTTCAAGCCTCAGTTCAAGTCGAGCCATCGAAGAGACAACATGTAAGTCAAATTAATTTTTTACTTATATTTAATTATTTCTAATATATAATATTAATTTTTTATTTGTTGTTTGTGAACTTAATAATTGCGTCAACAATAATTGCGTCAACATTAATATTGCGTCAACATTTAATTACCTTATATAAAGTGAAATTATTATTTCAAGTCTCAGTTGTAGTCGAGCCATCGAAGAGACAACATGTAAGTCAAATTAATTTTTTAATTACATTTAATTATTTCTAATATTTCTAATATATAATATTAATTTTTTATTTGTTGTTAGTGAACTTAATAATTGCGTCAACATTAATAATTGCGTCAACATTAATAATTGCGTCATTATATATAATTGCGTCAACATTAATATTGCGTCAACATTTAATTACCTTATATAAAGTGAAATTATTATTTCAAGCCTCAGTTCAAGTCGAGCCATCGAAGAGAGAACATGTAAGTAAAATTAATTTTTTAATTACATTTAATTATTTCTAATATTTCTAATATTTCTAATATTAATATTATTTATTTGTTATTTGTATACTTTATGTGATCTAAACAATTGCGTCTACATTAAATTTAGATTATAAATCATGTCTGACTCTGAAAAAGAATATTTAGATAAAAAGAAGCGAAAAAATATTTCTGATAAAGAAAGATTAGCTGATAAACGACTTAAAGATAAAGAATTTCTTGATCGTGAAAATGAAGCAAACAAGCAAAGAATGGCTGATAAACGCGCTAAAGATAAAGAATCACGTGATTGTGAAAAAAAGCTAATAAACAAAGAATGGCTGATAAACGTATTAAAGACAAAGAATCACGTGATCGTGAAAAAGAAGCTAATAAACAAAGAATGGCTGATAAACGTATTAAAGATAAAGAATCACGTGATCGTGAAAAAGAAGCTAATAAACAAAGAATGGCTGAAAAACGTGCTAAAGATAAAGAATCACGTGAACGCGAAAGAGAAGTTAATAAACAAAGAATGGCTGATAAACGTATTAAAGACAAAGAATCGCGTAATCGCGAAAAAGAGGCTAATAAACAACGAATGGCTGATAAACGTGATAAAGATAAAGAATCACGTGTTCGTCAAAAAGAAGTTAAAAAAGAACTTAAAGCAATTAAACAACTAAATACTAAACTAGAATCAAATATTAAAAAATTTGAAGAGACAAAGTTATACGGACCAACTGAAATGTGTTGTTGTTGTGGATGTCTATGGTTTAAAACACAAATTCGTACTCTCAACATTGTTAGCTTTGCGAAATTGAACGATAATCAGAAAACACAAATTGATTTCTTTGATTATAAAGAAAATTGTCAATTTTGTAATACATGTTATCAAGACATATTAAAAGCTAAAATTCCTCGCCTCGCTTTGTCCAATGGATTAATGTTTCCTGAAATACCAAATTGTATTAATTGTCTTAATGATTTAGAAGAAAGAATGGTGTCTGCAAGAATAATATTTGAAACAATATTACATTTACCAAAAGGTGGACAGTATAAAATGAAAGGAAATGTTGTAAACGTTCCAGTTGATCCAAATGCAATGCTTCCATTACTTCCAAGAATTGACGACGAATTACATATTATAAGAGTTCAATTAAAAAGACGTATTAATGATCCTGTTCGATTAGATCACAAAGACTTGTATAAAACTGTTAGAACACACGAGTTAAAAGTAGCACTTAATTTTTTAGTTAAGCAAAATGCTTATATAAATGCTGGTGTCAAGTTAAAACAAGACTGGTATAAACGATTTCCCACAGACTTTCCGCAAATAAATGAATCAGAAGAAGAAGATAATCAAATTACAAATACCATTGAAGAAACTGAAATTGTTGGATGTTTAGATACTTTGTGGGATAGTGAAGATCCACAAGTAGGAGTTGCATATGCTCCAGGAGAAGGAAAAAAGCCATTGAATATTTTGATTGATATTAATGCTGCATCATTGGCATTTCCAAAATTATTTGCAGGACAAGAACGCCCATTAATAACCAAAACTATGAGATTTTCTGTGGCAGATTTTGCAAAATCAGAACTAAGAAGATATGATCGCAGATGTGCTGAAAACATTCCATATCTTTTTTTTACTTTCAAACGAAAACAATGGAATGAAGCTATAAGTGCCACAAATATTTTTAAAAGAAAAGTTAAAGGACAATCGGAATGGTCAGTCAATGATGCTTTAGACAGCACAAAAGTTAATCAAGCTATTGCATCGGACAAAGCATTCAAAAGTATGTCGAAACTTAGAACAAGTCCATCATATTGGGAACAAAAACGTGATGAAACCATAGCAATGATACGACAACTTGGATTGCCAACTTTATTTTTTACTTTATCTGCTGCCGAATCATCTTGGGGAGAACTACTCGTTATTTTAAACAAAGTTTTAAATAATGTGTCATTAACATTAGAAGAAGTACACAATCTTCAAAGAGACGAAAAGTTATCATTAATAAGACGTGACCCTGTAACTTCAAGCAGATATTTTGAACACAGATATCGAAATTTCTTCAATTTAATCATAAAGCCTGGAGTAGCATTTGGAAATAAACGTGTTATCGAAAGTTATTATCGCGTTGAATTTCAGCATAGAGGTTCGCCACATATTCACGGTCTTCTTTGGCTATCTGATGCACCAAAATATGATAAAATTAATGATAACAGCGAAGATGTAATTAATTTTATTGATGAAATCACATCAACATCCACAACAGCTTATTATGAAACGGAAAACGAAGAAGATACACAATGTGTTGATGAGGATACAACAAATCTCATTAATACGTTGCAAATACATCGACATAAAGAAAATTGTCTTAAAGTAAAGAACACTTGTCGTTATCGATTTCCTATGCCGCCAATGAACAAAACAAATATATTGAAACCATTGGATGAAAATACTTTAGATAAAGACCTAAAGAAACATAAAGATAACTTTAATTCTATTCAAAAATTAATACTATCATTTGATGAAAAAGAAAACAAAAATATTATTAATTACATGTCTTTTGATGATTTTCTTAAAATGTCCAATTTGTCATATTCTGATTACATTGATGCCATAAGATCTTCTATCAATCGCGAAGAGATATTTTTAAAACGTCTGCCTAATGCTGTTAATATTAACGCATACAATAAAATTTGGCTTAACTTATGGCGTGCTAATATAGATATACAATATTGTCTTCATCCATATGCGTGTGTTAAATATTTATGTGCCTATATAAGTAAATCAATGCGTGGTATGTCGCTATTATTAAAACAAGCATCAGAAGAAGCAAAGAAAGGCAACAAAACAATTCAAGAACAAGTACGACATTTAGCAAACACTTTAGTTAATGGAACAGAAATATCAGCTCAAGAAGCGGTTTATCACGCTTTAAGTATGGATATATCTCGGATGTCAAGAGTTACAATATTTATAAATAATGGCCCACCAAATGAAAGATTTCAAATGTTGAAATCCCGAAAAGAATTAGAAGAACTGCCGAATGATTCAAAAGATATATCAATTAAAGGACTTATAGATCATTATATGGCAAGACCAGTTTATATTGATCGAGTTAATAATTTGTGTTTAGCTGAATTTGCAGCATCATATAACTATTGCAAGTCAATATCTTCAAAAATACTCGAATCAGATAAAATTGACTTGATTGATGATGAAGAATCTAGCGATGAAAGTGATATCAAAAGTTCATTACCTAATATTATAACTCTTGAAAATAATATTGGATTTATGAAAAAGAAGACAAAAAATGAAAATCATTCGTTACAAAAAATATAATAAACAAAATGATCCAAGTAATTATTATCGCTCAATGGTTATGTTGTATTTTCCTTGGAATGATGAAGAAAATGATCTTCAAGAAGAGAAATGCAAAGAAATATACGAATCAAATATCGAAATAATAAAAGAAAATTTAAAACTATTTGATCCACGATTATTAGAAACAGAATTATTTGACGCCATCAATGCTAATGAAAAAGAAAATGATGAAAATGATAAAAATGAAAGATCAAATGAAGAAGAAATTTCTAAAGAACATGATATTTTAAATATTAGATCTCCTATTGCTAACATTTTTGATGAAACAGACAAATCAAAAGAAAACACATCCAAATCTTATATTGAAAAGATCTCTGTTCCAAAAATAATAGATGAAGAAGAATATAGAAAAATGATGAGATCATTAAATATTGAACAACGCAATATTACTATGGATATTCTACATCGCTTTAAAACGGGAAAAATTCCATTTAATATAATATTAATGGGATCTGCTGGTGTTGGTAAAAGCCATGTTCTCAAATGCATTTATCAATCAATACTTCGTTTTATAAACACAATACCTGGAACAGATTTGGATTCAATTAAAATATTGATAACAGCATACACTGGTAAAGCAGCATGGAATGTTGATGGAATAACATTACATGCGGCATTGGCTTTTCCACATCAACAGATATCTGGTGGAAATTTAAATAAATTGTCTGCCGATGCTACAAATACAATGCGCTACAAACTAAAAGAATTAAAGCTTTTAATTATAGACGAAATAAGTCTTTGTAGTAATAAAATTTTTAATTGGATCGACAAAAGATTAAAAGAAATATTTCAAAATACGTTGCCATTTGGAGGAATTTCTATACTTTTAATTGGAGATTTACATCAAGCAAAGCCTGTTGGTGGTGGATGGCCATTTAAAGAATCAAAAGATGGCTATAACGCAATAATCGGTCCTTATTTATGGAGAGAATTCAAATCTTATGAATTATCAATAGTGATGAGACAAAAAAATGACATTGATTTTGTTGATTGTTTAAATAGACTTGCAAAAGCTGATTTAATTGAAAATGATATCATTTTACTTAAATCTCGTTTTAATATTAAAGATTCTTACAAAAATGAATCAGTTTGTCTATATTATACTAATAATGAAGTTGCATTGCATAATACAAAAGCAATCGAAGAAAAAGCTGGCGAATTACTTAATAATAAAGCTAATGATGACATAAGAGGATATAACAATATAAGTGATAGACAAAAAATTGTTGAGAAAATTGAAAAAATGACATATCAAGATTCAAATGGGTTAATGAGTGATATAAATTTAAAAATTGGATTAAAATATATGATTACATGCAATGTTGATGTCTCTGATGGCTTATTTAATGGTGCTTATGGTACATTAATGAGAATTGATAAAGATAAATACACTGCAAATATTAAAACAATATGGATACAATTTCCAAAAAATTCTGGATTTGAAATTCGCCGAAAGTACAAGGAATATATGAAACAAAATTTTATTCCAGAGACTTGGACACCGATTGAACAAATAAAGAAAGATTTTCAAATGGGTGGATTCCTTAATGTAAACGTAACTCGTACACAATTCCCATTAGTGTGTTGTGAAGCCATGACAATACATAAAAGTCAGGGATCAACATTTGAACGAGTTATTGTTAATTTAACTAAACATTTGCCTCGAGAATTAATTTATACAGCATGTTCTCGAGTAACATCAATTAATGGATTATACTTGGATGGAGATTTTAAATTAATTGAAAATCTGAAGCCAAAACAAAGTGATAGAGAAATCTTCAATGAAATACAAAGATTACAAACAGAAGCAAAACTTCAATTAATAATTAAACCTTTATCTCTATCAGTACGAAATGATTATGCAATTTCTTACCTAAATGTTCAGTCATTTAGAAAAAACCATTTAGATTTACAAAGTGATGACAACATATTGGCATCTGATTTGTTAATTTTAGTAGAAACACGAATAAAAAGTCAATACAATTTATTACCTAATATTGGTGAACTGTCAGCTATAAGCCATGTTTATTCAGATACTTCTACAATTGCAAATGGTGGCGTTGCTATATATGCTAAGAAGTCTATTAATGCAGCAGTTGTATGCTCACTCATGGATAGTAATGACAAATCCATTTGGCATTATGAAATCTCTTGTGTCAAATTTAATAACATTGCAGTTGTTGGAGTGTATTTATCATCTCGTCTTCCATTTGATACGCTCAAAAATATACTTAATAATATTGCTAATAAGACATCTAATTTTCAACATATAATAATATGTGGCGATTTCAATATTGACTACTCAACTAAAAGCGGACAAACATTAGTTAATTTAACTAATAAAACATATAATTGGACATATTTAATACCAGATGATATGGTTACAACTAATTATAGAAATCAAATTGATTATATTTTTACAAGTAATAAAAATGATAAAATCTATCAGTATGACTTTTATGGAAGCTATCACATACCATTTTGGATAGATGTTTGCGATAACAAATGTGTTACTGACGTTAGTTCTCAATCAAGTTACTCATCAAATAATGAAGAAAATGATCTTAACACTACATTAAAACCAGTATCACAACAAAGTCATTTTGTTGCTAGATTTAAAGACATTCAATTAGATGATATCAAAGAGTCTTCAGTACTTCTTACAAAACTATCTCAAGAAACAATTGAAGATTATTTGAAAGTGAAAGATACAAAAGTAACTGCTTTAAGACTATCTCAAGAAGATATAGAGAAGCACACACAATTACAAGATTATCAAATTCATCATAATATTTGGCTTTCAAAGACAAATTATAATTATTTACATGAAGATCTTGTAACAGGTGATATAAGATTACTTGATGGATCGGAAAACAGTGGTTGGCTAAATGATTCACTAATTACAAATGGAATGGCTGTCATTTTTAATAATCAAGCAAATAATAATAATTTACTCAATTTTCAAACTTCTTATCGGTTTCAACAAAATTATCCATATTTAAAACCTAAGTATTATTTTACTAATGTTGGACAAGAATTACATCATATTGTTAACACTAGTAATCATTGGATTTACATCAATGTTCAATATACATCATCTACAACAATTACTTGTAATGTTTATGATTCGGTTAACGCATTAACAGTTAGCGAATTAATTGTACGCGTCGCAAGTGCACATATAAGACAACTCGACATAACACCTCAATTAAATTATCAATTTTGGCGAGTAACCAAACAGCCAAATTCTAATGATTGTGGAGTTCATGCTTTAATGAATATGGCATTAAATATTTCTGGTATTAATCCAAGTTCAAGAAGACTAACTGAAAATAGTTTCAATTTGCGTCAAAGATTACAAAGATGGTATGAATCTGGACAAATTTCATTGCCAATTACACGAAATACCGAAGCAAAATCCAAATACATAACAATACCAACTCTACATTGTTTGTGTTCAAAACCATTTAATAATAATATGATTCGCTGTATACAATGTGGTGAAAGATTTCATCAAAATTGTCAACCGGATAATAACACAATACAAAGCAACTTTGTTTGCACAAAATGCGTTGAACCAAATCAAGATATTTACGATGTTTTATAAATTATATGTATTACATTTATTATATCATTATTAAAAATAATAATTTTGTATTTAATATTCGATTTTTTAAATAAAATTTAAATTTTATATAAATGAGTTTTTTATTTTTTATAAATAGTTATTTCTTTGCGAACATAAGATTTCATAACGTCAAAGTTTTTTTTTCTGATAATGCTTTCTAGCATTCTTAACTGGTTTTAATATGATTTATTATTTTATGGATATAATAAAAATAAATTATGATAATAAACTATTAGTTATTTTTACATTATAAATAATATAAATATTTTATTTGTATAAAACAATCATAAATTACTATAATAACAATAATAATTATTATTATTTTATTATTAGAAAAAATAATGATTATTTATCATAAATTATTTGTATTTAAAACTACAATATATTTTTTTATATAAAATTATTTTGTATCACAATTAAAAATTTATACATAAATTTGTTTTGTTTTATTATTTTTTTAAAAAATTATAAAATAAAACAATATTTTTTAATTATTACAAAAACAATAATTATGTGGAAATTTTGTAAATCATTGATAAGTTTTAATGAAAAATATTATTCATTTCATACGATTTTAATTAGTTTTAATGAATTACTAAACGATTCATTTAAATCAATTTATTCAACAATTGACGACTATTTAGACAGTGGACAGTTGTCTGCGGGTCGGTTAGCACTGGTAATCATAACCGAATTGGCACTACTGGCTAATGGTATACGTTTTGTTATCAGTGCTCTAGTAGTCGATAAGGTATTATTATTAATAATTTTTTCAATTTGAATTAGTTATACAATATATATATATATATATCAGGGCTGCGAAATGGGGGGTATTTACTGGGAATTTACTGGATATTTATTTGGAATTTATTGGAAATTTACTGGGTATTTACTAGGAATTTACTAGGAATTTGTTGGGATTTTATTGGGAATTTATTGGAAATTTATTGTTTATTTTTTTGGGAAATTACTTGATATTTATTTGGAAATTATTTGATATTTACTAGGAATTTACTGGGAATTTATTGGGAATTTATTGGATATTTATTTGGAATTTATTGGGAATTTACTGGGTATTTACTGGGAATTTACTGGGAATTTACTGGGAATTTACTCAAAAAATAGTTGTTTAAAAATGTTAATAAAAATTGTTCACCACACCCTATACCACCAAGTTTTTTTTCGAGATTTTTGCCATTTTACCCCCCTATACACCCAACCCCTGATATATATATATATAAACAATAATATATATATATTTAATACACAGTACTGGCTTCTGGAGCTATTGGGTAATCCAGTCTATACACTAACCAATTCAGTATTTACATCAATACTGTTAGCTATAGTTTCAATAGATATATTCATAGCCAACTGTCTAATAAATTATCATCAATACAACCATAGCCTAACATTCATAGATATGCTATCATCACAGCTAACTGGCCAAACATTTCCTACCTATCAAATCATACCGCCTGATCAACTAAGACGACTGGCCTTTAAATCTAATCTATTGGTTAGTTTGATAAAACCAGTTAAACTGTTGGTAACCATACAGACAATACTAATATTTTCCTATTGCTATTACTGGGCACTGGTAGCTGATTTTGATACCAGTACCTGGACTAGTTGGTTTAGGATAATTATCAGTGAATTGATCTGGATAATTTATTCATTCAAAATCTATAGTACAATATTTATGACATTTATTTGGTGGTATATCTATACTAGTTTAGCTAAATTAAAATATACGGAATTATTTATGAAAATGTTTAAATCAATTAATAATAATTATAATTATAATAATAATAATAATAATAATATTATTAAAACAATTATATCAAACAAACACTTAATAACAGCAATCATTGATCACAATATGTTTACTAATAAATGTATATTGAATTGCAATCGACTATACAATGGCCTAACATTTATCATATATTTTATGTCTACTCCCTGTATATTATTGCTAATCTATGGTACATATCATAGACAAAATCATTTGATTGTCAAAATCTATTATACATTTATCTGTATATTTGTTGTCCTATTTGTTTTACTAATGAATTTGATGAGCACCTGGATTAGTAAATCAGCTAATTTACCCATAAATCTATTGAACACATATCTGGCCAGACATCCGTCGTCAATATCCATACAAATGAGACTAAAATTGCTTATATATGTCGAGCGACTATCGGGTCCGACAATCGGTATCTATTGTCTGGATTTGTTTCCCATAAATAGTTGGGAATTATTTAGTTATTTCTATATATGCGGCCAATCATTGATTTTATTGATGTCATTAATTTAATATATGATATATATATATATATATATATATATTTAATTATTCAAAAAAACTTATATTTATAAACTAATATACATATATATATATTAGATTTTATAAAATAAATATAACTATAGTTTGTGATAATTACAATATATATATATATATATATATATACATATATTATACATATATATATATGTATATATATATATATTGTAATTATCACAAACTATAGTTATTTAAATATATTTATTTTATAAAATTAGTTTTTTTTAAAAAAATAATAAGTTATCAAAAAGTAAATATATTTATTTTTTATTATTAATCCTGAGTATAAATATTATGTATATATATATTGAATAATAGTATACTACTAAAATATTTTTATTTTTACAAATTTGTTTAGTTATATATATATATATATATATATATATATATATGAAATATCTAATGTTAAATTGTTGAATTATCAGTATTAATAAATAAAAAAATTAAATTTTTAAAAATAAATTTAAAACTATAATAAAGTTATTTTTGTTTGATTACTAAGTTATTTATTATATGAAATTATGTTTTCTGTATTTTTTTATAATTTTATTTTAACATTTTTTTGTTGTTGTTGTAATTATTATTGATATATTTTTTTGATTAATTAACTTTTTAACATTTTTTTATTGTATATTCAAAACGTTTTTATTTATATAATAAAATAATATAATATTATTAATTACTAAATAAATAGAATATTTAAGATTTATTGTTAAAACAATAAAAATTAATAGACAATTAAATAATATTAGTTATTAGTATAATATTATTTTTAATATATTACATTTTATAAATTTTATAAATAATTTATAATATTTATTTAAAACTAATATACAGTTTAGTACATTAGTTTAATTAACTTAGTTGAAACTTTAATGTAATTAAATTTTATTAATAAATTAAAAGTTTAATGTAATTGTAATTAACTTCAAATTTTATTTTTTAAATTGTATATTCAAAATATAATATTTTAGATTTATTGATAAATACAATCAACAACAACAACAACAACAACAACAACAAAATAATAGACTAAATAAAATACAAAGTTTAATATATTAATTAATTAATTATTTGTTATTGTTATAATTTTATTTAATATAATTTTTAATTAGTATTAGGTAATACAATAATGAGCTGGCCTCACGTGCTTAAGACATATTGTTGCATTTGATTTTGATACCACTGTAAAGATCAACTATTCAAACACTTATATTTAAGTTTATATTATATTTTATGTCAACTCCATGTATACTAATTGTTATTTTCAGTATATTTAGTAAAAAATATTTATTAATTGGTAGAATCTGTTGTCTATTTTCATTTATGTCAATGTTTTCATTACTGTTATCTATGAACTCGATGAGCACTTGGATTAGTAGATCAGCACATTTACCATTAAATCAATTATATAGTTATCTGGCCAGACATCCGACTATATCCATACAAATGCGCCTAAAATTGCTTATATATGTCGAGCGACTGTCGGGACCAACAATTGGTATCTATTGTTACGATTTGTTTCCAATAAATAGTTTTGAATTATTTCAATACTATTATATTTGCGGTCAATTAATGTTAACATTAGCCTCATTTGTTTAAATACTAAATAATAATTTACTAAAATATTATTGTAATAATCGTAATATAGTTATATTTATTGCAGAATTATTTTAATAAATAAATTTAATAAATTTTATTATTAACTTTCATTATTCATTATTTAAATTATAATATCAATATAAATTTAATATATTTTTTTTAAATAAATTTTTGTGATTAATACGAAAAACTAGTAATTATAAAATTATATTATATTATATTACTTGTTAGGCCCCCTAACTTTTAGGCTTCAAGTCAATGGGGGTGGGGGGGGGTTAGAGCTCTGATTTAACAGTATTATTGATTAATTAATTATTTAGTGAAATTTTAAATAACATTTAATATATTATTATTGATATTATTATATAGTATTTTATAATATATTTATTGTATAAATATTTATATTCTAATAACTAAATTATTTATTTTTAAATTGATTTGCTATAACATATACCAGTAATACAGTGTATGTTTGTATTCATGATAACTATTTAAATGAAATCCTAAATATATATATCAAACGATCCGATAGTCATCAGCGATGGAAATAGGAATGTTGTATCCAATAGATAGGATGGATCACCCAATAGATCCCTAACCCATAGCTATAAACATAGTAAATATTATACAACAATAAAAAATTAAATTACAAAAAAAAATTATTTACAAACTTTATTAGTTCATTGATAAAAACTATTGTATGTTTGTATTCATGATAACTATTTAAACAAAATCCTAGAGTTAAAGCAAACGATGCGATAGTTATCAGCGATGGATATAGAAATGTTGTATCCAATAGATAGGATGGATCACCCAATAGATCCCTAACCCATAGCTATAGACATAATAATTAAAAAAAAAATTAGTAAAAAAAGTATTTAAAATTTAAATTTTATTACTTCTTTGATAAAACCTATTGCTGTAAATTTGATAGCATTTATCAAAACCAATAGATGTGACAACAGTACCAAATACTATACGTTTAGTAGACAACTGTCCCCTTAGATAGTCGTCTATTGAATCATAAATAGTTATATAGTATTTGTTACGAATTTCATTGAATATATTGATCACTGAATCAAATGATTGATAACTTTTATAAATCTTTATCATTGATTTGATTATTGATGACATAATTCAACAACAAAAAAATTAATACAATAAAGTAATAAATTTTAATTTTATTTAATTTTTTTGTTTGTTTAATTCCTAAGGAAATTATGTTTTCTGTATAATATTTATTTTATTATTGCATTTTTTTTTATTAATATCTTTATTTAGTATATTTTATATTCAATAAATATTGTTAATATTATTTTATTTTATGAATAAAGCGATTTTTTTAAATATACAGTATAATAGTTAATTAAAAATCAATAATTATATATTTATATATAAACTAATTTCCAAACAGTTCGTTGATTTATTTTCAAGTAATTTATTATATGATGTCATATTTTTTTTTATTATTATTATTATTATCTCTAAATTAATTGCATTAACTGCACAAAAAAATTAAATAGTTTATACTACGAAAATAATATTATTAAAAAAAATATATTTTATATATCTAAAATATTTTATACTAATAAAAACTATATTATAGATAAGTAAAAAACAGTGTATTATTATTTTAATTAAATTGCTATTTTTTTAAAAAAAACTAATAGTAGTTTTATTTTGTAAATAATATATTTATTTATTTATATTGTGATTTTTTTTTTGACAAAAAATAAATAATAATAAATAAATCATTAATTATGATATCATTATTGCGATCAAAGTTTAGGTTTAATGAAAATTATTATTCATTTCAATTGCTAATCAATAGATTTAATACATTGATTACCGGATCCTATAAGACATTGTATCTAACAATTGACGACTATATTATCGGTGGACAGTTGTCTATAAGTCGGGTTGGACTGGTATTGCTAATACAATTGGCAATGTTAGCTAATTGTTTGCGATTTTTGTTGGCCGCTATAGTCGATAAGGTATTAAAACATTTATTAAAACAATAAAAAATTATTATTATAAATAATACAAATTAAATAAAACATAATAATATTAATAATAAATTATACTATAAAAGTCAATTTAATAAATTAGATAAATTTAAAAAATAATTATTTTATTTTATTATTTAATTGTTAACTAATTTCTGTTAATTATAATTATTTATTAACTAATAATTTATTATTTATATTTTTTTAAATATTTTTAAACATTTGATTGCATACACACACATACACACACACACATACACACACATACACACACATACACACACACATACACACACATACACAAACATACACAAACATACACACACATACACACACATACACACACATACACACACATACACACACATACACACACATACACACACATACACAAACATACACACACACATACACACACATACACACACATACACACACATACACACACATACACACACATACACACACATACACACACATACACACACATACACACACATACACACACATACACACACATATATACACATACATATATACACACACATTGGTATAATAAATAATATTAATGTTTTATATTGAATATATTAAAACACACAGTTATGGCTAAACGATTTATTAGGCAATCCTATGTATACGGTTAGCAACTCTAGACTAATGTATAGCTTGTTTGCTATTTCATCGTTTGCCGTATTTTCGCATAACTGTGTCATCAATTATCATGAACTAAGGCATCGATTTGTTTTCTGGTCGATGTTATACCAGATAAACAACCGGACATTTGATCAACCAATACAATCGCGTGAACAACTGAGACAACTGTCCTTCAAATGCAATATACTGATGAAGTTTTTAATAGGAATGGCCTACTGGTTGCCCCGATTATCACTACTAGCCTATTGTTATGCCTATTATTTTGCACTGGTATCCGGCGATTTTCATACAAGTGCTACTAACTATTATTGGTTACTAAACTGTTTGTTAAGTATACTATTATTTTCGATATATCTATTCAAATCCTATAGTATAGCTATTATAATATTTATTTTATGGTATATTTATGTTAGTTTAGCTAAATTAAAATTCAATGAATTTTTTATTGGTATTCAAAACAATACTATTAATTATCCATTAAATAGATGGCAATTAATTTATTCAAAAAAATTATTGCTAATAATCTGTAAACATAATCAATTTACTAAACTAATCATCGATTGTAATCAACTATTCAATTGTCTAACATTTATCATATATTTTATGACAACTCCCTGTATATTAGTAGCAATTTATTCAACATTTCATCCGGATATCGATTTACTAATTAAATTGTTATTTATTTTCTTGAGTCTATCGATAATCATATCGACAATAGTTATCCATCTATTGAGCACTTGGATCACCAGATCAGCACATTTACCCATAAATCTGTTGTACAGTTATCTGGCCAGACATCCGTCAATATCCATCAAAATGCGTCTAAAATTGCTTATATATGTCGAGAGACTATCGATTAAAACAATTGGTATCTATTGTCTTGATTTGTTTCCGATGAATAGTTTTGAATTATTTAAATATCTATATATTTGTTGTCAATTAATGTTAGTATTGATGTCATGTATTTAATAAAAAAAAATAATTTTTAATTTTTATGTTTCTTATTAATTATTTTAAGAAAATAATTTTATTATATTAACTAACAAACAAACAAACAAAATGTATTATAATTTAATATTTTTTTTGGTATGAAATTAAATTATAATAATTGTTTTTTTTTTGATTAATTATTATTAATTATTTAATATTATTAATAATTTTTGTTTTTATGTTTCTTATTAATTATTATTTTAAGAAAATAATTTTATTATATTCACTAACAAACAAACAAACAAAATGTATTATAATTTAATATTTTTTTTGGTATGAAATCAAATAATAATAATAATTGTTTTTTTTAATTAATTATTATTAATTATTTAATATTAATAATAATTTTTTGTTTTTATGTTTCTTATTAATTATTATTTTAAGAAAATAATTTTATTATATTCACTAACAAACAAACAAACAAAATGTATTATAATTTAATATTTTTTTTGGTATGAAATTAAATAATAATAATAATTGTTTTTTTTAATTAATTATTATTAATTATTAAATATTAATAATAATTTTTTTTGTTTTTATGTTTCTTATTAATTATTTTAAGAAAATAATTTTATTATATTCACTAACAAACAAACAAACAAAATGTATTATAATTTAATATTTTATTTTATTTTTTAAATTATATAATAATAATAATTGTTTTTTTTAATTAATTATTATTAATTATTTAATATTAATAATAATTTTGTATTTTGGTTAACAAATGTTGTTAACATAGGTTTCCTATAAATAGTTATCCTATAGATTATAAACTATTATATTGTTGGATCTCATTAGTCGATTATATAACAATATATATAGTATATATATATTTAATAATTTAAATAATAATTATTTATTTAAAATTATTTATTTGTAAAGAAAAAAATATTCAATATATATATATATTGTATATTATATTCAAAAAATTGTTAATCAATTTATTCAATCAGTCAATTGAAATCAATTACTTAATTAATTTATTAAAAAAAAAATACAAACACAACACACAATCAATCAATCAATCAGTTTCTCTGTTTCAAAGATCACAGACAGACAGTCAGTCACTGAGGAGGAAGAAGTGAATTATTTATCAATCAAATCAAAGAAATCAAATCAATTGATTGATTGAATCAATCAGTGATAACAACAACAACAACAAGATTGTTGTCTATATTGCGAATACCGACGGCTTCTGTCTGGTGTAGTGGTGGTCAACGATTACCGTCGGCAACGGCTGTCATACATGTTGTGGTCAAACAGTGTGTGCTAAAGACGACATCGTCTCAACAACAGATGTTATGTAAGTATTGTTGTTTGTAATCATTCAATAGATCCGACGGCTAAAGATGTCTTGGATTTGTTGTTGTTGTCTTTGTTTAGCCATCCGATTGATCGGCAATACGGCCGGAAAAGGTAGAGTCAATCTATGGACAACATTGCGACGACATATGCATACAACCACTGGCGCTAAACAACGTCTAAGAAGACTAAAGCAACGGCTGATGGGACCGACCACTGGACTGCCCATCAATTTCGGTCGAGGAGTGGTAGCCGGCGGTGCACTGTTAGGTATCGGCGCCCTATGCTATTGCGGACTTGGCCTCAGCAATGCTCCCGGCATTTACGAGCGATCAGTGTAATAGTAGTCATATATGAGTGGCCAGTGGTCACACACTAACAAACATACACATACACATACACATACACATACACATACACATACACATACACATACACATACACATACACATACACATACACATACACATACACATACACATACACATACACATACACATACACATACACATACACATACACATACACATACACATACACATACACATACACATACACATACACATACACATACACATACACATACACATACACATACACATACACATACACATACACATACACATACACATACACATACACATACACATACACATACACATACACATACACATACACATACACATACACATACACATACACATACACATACACATACACATACACATACACATACACATACACATACACATACACATACACATACACATACACATACACATACACATACACATACACATACACATACACATACACATACACATACACATACACATACACATACACATACACATACACATACACATACACATACACATACACATACACATACACATACACATACACATACACATACACATACACATACACATACACATACACATACACATACACATACACATACACATACACATACACATACACATACACATACACATACACATACACATACACATACACATACACATACACATACACATACACATACACATACACATACACATACACATACACATACACATACACATACACATACACATACACATACACATACACATACACATACACATACACATACACATACACATACACATACACATACACATACACATACACATACACATACACATACACATACACATACACATACACATACACATACACATACACATACACATACACATACACATACACATACACATACACATACACATACACATACACATACACATACACATACACATACACATACACATACACATACACACACTTACAGCCGAAACCCCGTTTAAATTAATTGATTCACTATTTTCTTGTATTTTTTGTTTGTTTGTTTGATGGACAGTGAATGGGAACATCACGTCAGGAAACGGATACACACGACATACGCCTACTTCGGGTCGGGACTCGGTCTGACAGTCGCTGCTGCGGTCATAGCATTTCGGAGTCCGGCCGTAATGCGATACATGAGCCGATACTCGGGAACGGTTTTTATTCAAATTTTATACAATACTATCCAATCGTTGGATTGATTTTTTAAAAAGTAATTATCTCTAATATTTTTATAGTCAATGTTGTTAAATATGATGGCAATGATCGGTACGGGTGTTGTTGTCCAATCGATAGCCTATCCGGTTGATGGTTTCGGTGCCAAACAGCTGGCCTGGAGAGTGTCTATTGCAGTATTGTCGGTGTCGTCATTGCATCGTTTTGTCTGTTGGGCGGACCACTGATCGCGAAGGTAGCCGTACTGACGACCGGAATTGTTGGCGGCCTATCGGCAGTTGCCGTTTGTTCGCCGAACGACCGTTTTCTCGATATGAAAGGACCGCTGGCCACAGGTCTGGGCGTAGTGTTTGCCTCATCGATCGGTATATATACAGTATATATATATAAATAACAAATATATTGGCAATTAATTTACCGATTTTTTTTCAATCTATAGGATCGATGTATTTGCCGCCGACTACCGCATTGGGCGCCTCCTTGTTTTCGCTCAGTGTTTACGGCGGACTACTAGTGTTCAGCGCTTTCCTATTGAACGATACCCAACGTATCGTACGTACGGCCAAAACACATCCCAACACTGATCAGATCCGACCATACGATCCTATCAATGCGTAAATAAATTTTTATTTTGTATTTTTTGTGGTCATATTTACCGATAATTTAATGGATATATTGTTTGTTTGTTTGTTTTGTTTGTCTGTATAGTTCACTATCAATATATTTGGATGCATTCAATATATTTATCCGTTTGGCCAGAGCTGGTTGGATTAGACGGCACCGGTAATTGTGTCCATAAAATAAATATAATAAATATATATACCGTATATTTCAGTTATATTTAGTTAATAGTCTTTAAAAAATAATTTTTTATATAAATCTAATTTACAATAATATTGATTGAATCAATTGGTGTTTTTTTTTAATTATTTTATTAATAATTCAATTGTATTATATTATTGCCAATTAAATTGTTAAAAAAGAAAAAATAATAATTAATTTGTAAATTATGTCAAAAATATTTATATATGTAATATAGTATTTAATATAATATTATTTATACTGTATTGTCATTTATTTATTATATTTTATTAATTTATTAATAGAGTTTTTAATTCCATATTATGACAAATATATATATAATTTTATTTATATATAATATTATTTTTTTATTATTAAAACATTTTTTTATAAATACTAATATCATATATATATATATATATATATATATATATATATATATATAATGTATAAATGTTTAAATTATATATTTATAAAAAATCATATTTAAATTTTATTTATTTGTCAAAAAAAAATAATCTTATTTCTATTATTAATAATAATATTATTAAAATAATTTAGTAAAATAATTCAAGTTAATAATAATATAATAATCAAAATATATATATCAATACAATAAGAAAATAATTTAAATAATAATATACTGTAACTGAAACAAACAAAAAACACTTTAATAAATAATTTGTAAAACTAATAACATGTATATAAAAAATATATTTTTTGTTTGTTTGTTATATATATCAAACATATTCTAAACAAAAAAAAAAATTTCTAATCTATATATGAAAACAATGCCTACAACAGCATAACAATTGGCCACACAATGGTGTTGTAGTGACCAGAGTTATGGCTGCGGTGGCGGCGGCACCCGATTTGGTGGACCCGGTAGTAGAAGTATCAATAACTGGATAAACAATAGTGCCATTGTTATCATAGTCGGGTAAGAAAATTACATCGGGAGGAAATATTTCATCACTAATACTAGGTTTGGCCACTGATGACGATGACGACTGTCCATTAGCATCATCACCATTGCTATCAATGTTATTTGCGGACAGTTTTAATAGACTATCCAACTCATCATCAGCTGCTGTTGTTGTTTGGACGCCATCACCGCCACCGCCACCGCCAACGCCACTGTCGGTAGTCTTCTGCTGAATGTTTTAAGCAATCAATCAATTAATGACTTATTATTATTATTAGTTAAATATTATACGACAACAATACAAACCTCGGCTTTCGGATGGACAACCAGTTCGGGTCGTTTGGACTTTCGATAGGATTTGCTTTTGTCGGTGATATCCATATCTAACTCTATGTCACCTAATTTTGTCCGTTCGGATGCCATTTCAACCGGTATTCAAGTGATTACACGATTGCCACCCGTTTTGTCCAAATTATTAATAATTAAAAACTAATAACAAATGGACAACAAGTTTATCGTACATATAGTACATATGTATTGTCTATAACTAAGCGATGATTTGGTACCCAATAATCACTATAATTGACAATACATTCAAACAATAAAATATTTTCAGAGACAGTAATAACGTTTGGATTATATTATGTAATAAATTGAAAATTTAGTACTATTTATAAGTGAGAGATAGTCTAAAATTTTTAAATTTTCCAGGGTTGCATCATGGACAATTATTTTGAATTTATTTTATTGAAATATAAAGATTAATAAAGTTAATAAAATATTTAAAAATTATTAATGTAAAAATAAATAATTTATTTATATTAAATAATTATATTATCTAACATTAATTTTTTAAGTTTTATAAGTTAATATTTTTAATAATAATTTATATATGATTTATTATTAATTTTTAATATTAAGTAGTATGTACAGTAGTATAGAGTGGAAAATAGACAATATCTAAATAACTTATACTAAAACATACTGTATCATAAATAATAAAATTAAATAAGTAATTCCTTAAATGCTATAAAGTAAATAATGTAAAAATAATTAATTAATTTATAGTAAAAGACTATCTACAAAATTTATTTAAATGTTATACAAAACAAATAATTGATGTATATAGATTACGTTGACGCTACACAAATTACGTTGACGTACACAAATTATATTGCTATACACAAATTACGTTGTACATAAATTACGTTGAAAATAAATTACGTTGGAATACATAAATTACGTTGATGAACATAAATTACGTTGTAATACACTAATTACGTTGACGTTATTCAAATTACATTGATGTACACAAATTACGTTGATGTACATAAATTATGTTGGAATAAATAAATTACGTTGTAATACATAAATTACTTTGTTGTACATAAATTACGTTGATGTACATAAACTACGTTGACACTACACAAATTACGTTGACGTACACAAATTATGTTGCTATACACAAATTACGTTGTACATAAATTACGTTGAAGTAAATAAATTACGTTGATGTAAATAAATTACGTAGATGTAAATAAATTATGTTGGAATATACAAATTACATTGATGAACATAAATTACGTTGACGTTATTCAAATTACATTGATGTACACAAATTACGTTGTTGTACATAAATTATTTTAATGTTTATAAATTACGTTAAAATACACAAATTACGTTGGAATACATAAATTACGTTTATGAACATAAATTTCGTTGATGTAAATAAATTACGTTAATGTAAATAAATTATGTTGGTATATACAAATTATGTTGATGTACATAAATTACGTTGATGTAAATAAATTACGTTGATGTAAATAAATTATGTTGGAATATACAAATTACGTTGATGAACATAAATTACGTTGTCGTTATTCAAATTACATTGATGTACACAAATTACATTGATGTAAATAAATTACGTTGTACATAAATTACGTTGTTGTACATAAATTATTTTAATGTTTATAAATTACGTTCATACACAAATTACGTTGGAATACATAAATTACGTTTATGAACATAAATTTCGTTGATGTAAATAAATTACGTTGATGTAAATAAATTATGTTGGTATATACAAATTATGTTAATGTACATAAATTACGTTGTTATACATAAATTATGTTGGAATAAACAAATTACATTGATGTGCATAAATTACGTTTATTTACACAACTTACGTTGGTATACACAAATTACGTTGCTGTATATAAATTACGTTTATATACACAAATTAAATTGTTTAATCTTGTCTTATCTAATCTTATCTAATCTTATCTAATCTTATCTAATCTTATCTAATCTTATCTAATCTTATCTAATCTTATCTAATCTTATCTAATCTTATCTAATCTTATCTAATCTTATCTAATCTTATCTAATCTTATCTAATCTTATCTAATCTTATCTAATCTTATCTAATCTTATCTAATCTTATCTAATCTTATCTAATCTTATCTAATCTTATCTAATATTTTATCTTACTCAACCTTATCTAATGTTAGCCAATCTTATCTAATCTTGTCTAACCTAACCTAACCTAACTTTTCCGAATCATTTTATCTTATAAAAATTAATCTAATAAAGTTGATCTAATAGACTAATAAGAATACATTATTAATATTTTTACAACTAAAATGTTTCATTGTTGAAATATGTAAACTTTATACACACTTGTCTAGTTTTTTCCATATACTACTTACTCATCCAATTTTTTTTAATTAAAAAAAGTAGTTTTAATTATCTCTAATATTTTTATAGTCAATGTTGTTAAATATGATGGCAATGATCGGTACGGGTGTTGTTGTCCAATCGATACCCTATCCGGTTGATGGTTTCGGTGCCAAACAGCTGGCCTGGAGAGTGTCTATTGCAGTATTGTCGGTGTCGTCATTGCATCGTTTTGTCTGTTGGGCGGACCACTGATCGCGAAGGTAGCCGTACTGACGACCGGTATTGTTGGCGGCCTATCGGCAGTTGCCGTTTGTTCGCCGAACGACCGTTTTCTCGATATGAAAGGACCGCTGGCCACAGGTCTGGGCGTAGTGTTTGTCTCATCGATCGGTATATATATATATATATATAACAGGGTTGCGAWAGGTTTTCAATCTCAGAGGGGGGGGTTATAGGGAGGGGGTGAACAATTTTTATTGCATTTTTAAACGACAATTTTTCCCAAATTTGAGTAAATTCCCAATAAATTCCCAATAAATTCCCAATAAATTCCCAATAAATTCCCACTAAATTCCCAATAAATTCCCACTAAATTCCCACTAAATTCCCACTAAATTCCCACTAAATTCCCACTAAATTCCCAATAAATTCCCACTAAATTCCCAATAAATACCAAATAAATTCCCAATAAATTCCCAATAAATTCCCACTAAATTCCCAATAAATTCCCACTAAATTCCCACTAAATTCTTGACTTTAGGCCAGGGGGGGGGGGGGTAAAACCTAAAAATCTCGACCACAAGGGGGTAAGATGGCCTACCCCTCCTCCTTTCGCAACCCTGATATACAAATATATTGGCAATTAATTTTTTAACCGATTTTTTCAATCTATAGGATCGATGTATTTGCCGCCGACTACCGCATTGGGCGCCTCCTTGTTTTCGCTCAGTGTTTACGGCGGACTACTAGTGTTCAGCGCTTTCCTATTGAACGATACCCAACGTATCGTACGTACGGCCCAAACACATCGGCCCAACGATATCTCCAACACTGACCGACGGCCATACGATCCGATCAATGCGTAAATAAATTTTTTGATTATTTTTTTTTTAAAGTTTTTCTTTTTAAATATTTTGTATTTTTTGTGGTCATATTTACCGATAATTTAATGGATATATTGTTTGTTTGTTTGTTTTGTTTGTCTGTATAGTTCACTATCAATATATTTGGATGCATTCAATATATTTATCCGTTTGGCCAGAGCTGGTTGGATTAGACGGCACCGGTAATTGTGTCCATAAAATAAATATAATAAATATATATACCGTATATTTCAGTTATATTTAGTTAATAGTCTTAAAAAAAATAATTTTTTATATAAATCTAATTTACAATATAATGTACAATAATATCGACTGATTGATTGAATCAATTGGTGTTTTTTTTTAATTATTTGATTAATAATTCAATTGTATTATATTATTGCCAATTAAATTGTTAAAAAAGAAAAAAATAATAATTAATTTGTAAATTATGTCAAAAATATTTATATATGTAATATAGTATTTAATATAATATTATTTATACTGTATTGTCATTTATTTATTATATTTTATTAATTTATTAATAGAGTTTTTAATTCCATATTATGACAAATATATATATAATTTTATTTATATATAATATTATTTTTTTATTATTAAAACATTTTTTTATAAATACTAATATCATATATATATATATAATGTATAAATGTTTAAATTATATATTTATAAAAAATCATATTTAAATTTTATTTATTTGTCAAAAAAAAATAATCTTATTTCTATTATTAATAATAATATTATTAAAATAATTTAGTAAAATAATTCAAGTTAATAATAATATAATAATCAAAATATATATATCAATACAATAAGAAAATAATTTAAATAATAATATAACTGAAACAAACAAAAAACACTTTAATAAATAATTTGTAAAACTAATAACATGTATATAAAAAATATATTTTTTGTTTGTTTGTTATATATATCAAACATATTCTAAACAAAAAAATTAATTTCTAATCTATATATGAAAACAATGCCTACAACAGCATAACAATTGGCCACACAATGGCCAACAACCGACCAATCAATGGTGTTGTAGTGACCAGAGTTATGGCTGCGGTGGCGGCGGCACCCGATTTGGTGGACCCGGTAGTAGAAGTATCAATAACTGGATAAACAATAGTGCCATTGTTATCATAGTCGGGTAAGAAAATTACATCGGGAGGAAATATTTCATCACTAATACTAGGTTTGGCCACTGATGACGATGACGACTGTCCATTAGCATCATCACCATTGCTATCAATGTTATTTGCGGCCAGTTTTAATAGACTATCCAACTCATCATCAGCTGCTGTTGTTGTTTGGACGCCATCACCGCCACCGCCAACGCCACTGTCGGTAGTCTTCTGCTGAATGTTTTAAGCAATCAATCAATTAATGACTTATTATTATTATTAGTTAAATATTATACGACAACAATACAAACCTCGGCTTTCGGATGGACAACCAGTTCGGGTCGTTTGGACTTTCGATAGGATTTGCTTTTGTCGGTGATATCCATATCTAACTCGATGTCATCTAATTTTGTCCGTTCGGATGCCATTTCAACCGGTATTCCAGTGATTACACGATTGCCACCCGTTTTGTCCAAATTTTCCGAACCCTTTCTCTATTAGGGAATTAGAAACCAAACAATTTAAGCAAATTATTTAATCATTACTATCACTGATATGACTAATCATTTTTTGGTTGTGAAACATACGGAGCCAACGATGTCGACTCTGGGCGCCTGTTGGCCGTCTTTGAGCGGTTCCTCTTCGACTTCGACATCGAACTCAATCTGTCCGATCTGTTGGGGCGGCTGTCCCGACACCAGACCAATAGGTGCCGCAGATATTACACGACCACCACTATTGGTATCATCATTGGCGGCGGCCGCGTTGTCGTCAACAATACCACCCAATGGTTTGCCGCCTGTTGTTTGTCGTCGTAGTCGTTGGTGTTTTTGGCCATCAATTGTACGACTGGTTATCAACAACAACAACAGCAACACCACCGCCACTGCCGACACTGTCATCAATATGGGTCTGACTGTCATTAATAGAAACACCAATTGATTGATTGATTTTTTCTTTATAGACAACTGATTCTACTCTAAGAGATACTAATCAATCGATAATCAATAGGAAAGTTATGTCAATCAACAAAAGTATAGGTAGTTTTCAGTTTAACTTTTTTTTAACAGATAAATGTCTTAAAAGGCTATGAGTTTCTAGTTTACTAAATGATAATAAATGATAATATATTTTACATCACCCGAAAAAAAATCGGTCAGTTTTTTATATTTAGTTAACGTATTTTCAAATCAAAAAAAATCAAATCAATTATACATTAAAAAAAGTAAAACAAATTTTTTGTTTCTATTTTTTTTTAATATCCCGCGTGAGATCTAACAATTTAAAACTATTATTAATTAAATTTAATTATTAAAAATTTATTTTTTAATCAATTATTCAATTCAATTTACATCACGAGTTTTTTTTTAGTAAATTATGGTAAATGTTTTTTTTTAAATTATATAATTACGGTATTTATTAAAATAATATGAAATATTAATTTACAAAATTTTTTTTCAATTAATATTTATGATGATAAATGTATTTATTAATGTTAACAACAACAACAACAAAATAGATAGATAATAATTTTGCTATTTTTTTTAAATATAAATAATAAAAATAGTTATATAATAGGCTAACTAAATTAATAATAATACAATAATTGTAATAATTTAATTAAATAATAAACTAATTTTCAACAACTTTTCAATATTCAATTTTAAACATTTACTATTTGTAATTATTTAATTAATTAATAAATTATTTATTAACTATAAATATATATATATATATATATATATATATATATATATATATAGAAATGAAATTTTCGTTAATTTTTTTTTAAATAAATAAAAATCGACTATAAATTTGTTTTTTTTACAAACTATTGAATATATATATATAATAATTAATTTATTTAAAAAAAATAAACTTTATTTTTGTTGATCTGTTTGTTGTTGTTGTTGTTGTCTGAGTACTCTAATCCAGAAACCGATGACCAAAATGTTGGTCACTACGGCTATGACAACAATAATTGATATGAAAATCATTGCCAACCTATTGTTTGATTCAATCATATCGGTCTCCGGGACTACATTTAGCTGCTGATTGTTCATTGAATTGTCGCCTAAAGAGGCCATCATTGCCTTATAACTGCGGATCTGTTTGCAACCGAAAAACTTGATCACCGATGTCTATATGGTAGTGATGGTAGTGATGGTAGTGATGGTAGTGATGGTAGTGATGGTAGTGGATGGTAGTGGATGGTAGTGGATGGTAGTGGATGGTAGTGGATGGTAGTGGATGGTAGTGGATGGGATGGTAGTGGATGGTAGTGGATGGTAGTGGATGGTAGTGGATGGTAGTGGATGGTAGTGGATGGTAGTGGATGGTAGTGGATGGTAGTGGATGGTAGTGGATGGTAGTGGATGGTAGTGGATGGTAGTGGATGGTAGTGGATGGTAGATGTGGTGTCCGTAACCAAACAATTTTGTTTAGTTTAAAAAAAAAATAATATATTAAAAACAAATATTAAAATAAAATATTTAATAAAATTTTTGTTTTGTTTTAATAGTCAATAGTTTATAAAAACCATTTGTTGTTGAATGCCATCAAAACTGTAGGCTAGGAGTATACCGTCGGGTGAATAATCATCGATGATATTGAAATATAGTAGACGATTGTCCAATAAGAAACCGCCGAGTGCCGATTCCAGTCGACTAATTTGGCTGACCACTGACCACTTGAGGCCAGGTTCCGATACTCGGACCACTGATTTATATAGTATACCCTTTGATGTCATAAACAGATAGGATTGCTGCTGTTGTTGTTGTTGACCGACACCGACACCGTTATCTTTGTTGGCCACAAATACTATAGCACTAATAATATCGATGTCTTTGATGCCGAACCAAAAGGCCGAACTGTCGGCAATAGGTTGCAATGACCAAGGAATCCAATCGGTTGGCGACAATGGGCTAAACCTGTTGGTGTCTGCGTCAACCCTGTAAACCCGATAACTGGTCTGAAAGAAGACAAACGCCAAACCGTTGGCCGCCAGACACTTGCTATCGGTGTCCGAACAGACTAAATCCAAACAGAAACCCGTCCTAAACAATGGTATACCTGTTTTTTGTTGTTGGTTTGTTTGTATGTTTGAATGGTATTACTTTTATTGTTATATAGCCTATATCTAAACCACCCATCCGTCCTCTCACCCCCCCCCTGCCCCATTGAAACAAACATACCTGAAAATACCCGATCAATTTCGACGCCACCGGTTCCCAACTCTCTGAATCTGTTGTTACCATCGGTGCTGCTCTCGAAACGCCAGACAATCTGCTGTTGATCCATATCGTAGTTCATCCAACTGTAGGCCCACAGTTGAGATTTGTGGCCAAAAATACCGCCCAACAGTAGTTCGCGATTATGTCGGTCACAAAATTTTATGGCATTAGTACCGCCGCCGCCGCCGCCGCTGCCCGAGAGGCCAATGGCCACAACAACAACAACAAGTGTTGGTATCGTTGACATCAATTGGTTCATCACTACAACTATCACTACAATAGTATGTATTGAAACAGTAATTAAAAAAAACTTTTTGTTTGTTTGTTATACAATATTATACAACAACTGTATAATAATTTTGAATTACAAATACAGTATTATTAATACAATATCTTATAATTAAAAAAAAACTTATTATTATTTTTTTTTTGATTTTTTTTAATGATATACTAATCACGCGCGTGAATAATATGATAGATAGTAGAGCGCGCACGTGAAATACACGTACTCTATAAGTAGATATAATATTAATAATTAAATTATAAATTAATTGTTATAATTATTTTAAATTCAAAAAAAAATTAATCCAATAATTAATTCAATAATTAATTAATTTTTCAAAAATTCCAATCAAACGGAATAATTTCAAACATAAAATTCAGTTAAAAAAAAATTTTGTGTTTGTTTTTAACCTAAAACTAGAAGAAGAAGAAGAAGAAGACACTGACACTGACAAAGAAGACAATCAGTTATTTACAGTTATAATACACAACAACAACAACTACGACAACAACAGCTACTACTTCTCAATCAATTTCAACCACTAGTTGAACGGCCACTCTTGTGAAGAGAAAGAGAGAGAGAGAGAGACATTACAGACACTTCAACCATCAAAAACCACTCCACACTAATCACTACTACTAACTACTCAAACACCAGACAAACAAATGGGTTGTTGCGGATCAAAGCCAGAAGAAGAACAGCCGCCACCAGAGGAACAGCCGGCCGCTGAAGAGAAACCGCCGTCGCAGACACAGGAGTCGGCGTCGTCTGCCGGCAGCAAAGTAGGCGACGAAGGCGACAGCAAAGTATTGGGCGCACCGAGCGGTTCGGCGGTCGGCTCGAAGACTGGCTCGAAGACAGGCTCGAGTACTGGCGGCGGCGGCGGCAGCGGTTCGGGTACCGGCTCGAAGACGGGCAGCAAAGTCGGTTCGAGTTCGGGTATGGGATCGTCGGCTATGGGATCGTCGATATCAGGTACCGGATCGTCGCTGTCGTCCAGCGGCGGCAGCAGTGCTGTCGGTTCGTCCTTAAGCTCTTCAGGCGGATCGTCCACATCGAAGGCCGGCTCGAAGGCCGGCTCAGCGTTGGGTTCGTCGACCGGTTCGACACTGATATCGTCGCGAACCGGATCCAATATCAAGGGCGCCGGCGGTGCCTCTAATAGCGGTGCAGACGCGGCCAGCGGCTCAAAGACCGGATCGCAAACCGGATCGAAAACCGGGTCAAAAACCGGCTCACAGTTGGGTCCATCGGGTTCGCAAACAGCCGCTGCCTCCGCCACAGCCGCCAGCGGTTCAAAGACTGGCTCGAAGACCGGATCCAAGACCGGCAGCTCTACTGGAGCTACAGCTAGTGGTTCAAAGACTGGCGACAAACCGTCGTCAAAGACAGCGTCGACGACCGACGGGTCAAAGCCGCCGTCAAAGGCCGGCTCGAAGACTGATTCGGCCGAGAAGACCGGCTCGAAGACTGATTCGGCAGAGAAGACCGGCTCGAAGACCGGCAGCGGTTCCAAAACAGGCGCTTAAATTGTCAAAGAAGAAGAAGAAGATGACAAACAAGAAGTAGTAGAAGAAGAAGGGAACCACTGATTGAACAGAATATTTGTTTTTTTCTCTTTTTTTGATTAATTAGTTGTTGTTATCTTCTCTTCATTTTCATCTGTTTTCTTCAAAATACAAATATTTTATTATTATTATTATTAAAACAAAACACCAAAAAAAAAGAAAGAAAATTAATTAATTCAATCAAATTATTATTCAAATTATTAAATTCTGTTTTCTATTTAATTTATTATTTTATTTGAGTTTTATTTTTCGTGTCTTCAAAAAATACAAATATATTATTTATTATTTATTATTATATATATTTATTTTATTATATATATAATAATATTTTTTTTTAAAATTATTATTATCAATACTGTATTTATTACTAAATTATAAAAAAACATTGTTTTTTTTTGTTAAATAGACTTTTTTTTAATTCAATTAATTTCATTTCATTTAAAAAATAACAACAAGTTTTCTACATTTTAATTGTTTATCTATCTATCGATCTATTTGTCTGTCTATTGTTATGTTGTGTCCAAACAATTACCGTTTGTATCGACGCTTATCATAATCTTTATGTTTTTCTAGTTATTAAGATTATTAAAGATATTTGAGAGAAATAAAAACGTTTTTAGAAAATAAAAAGTTATTTCAAACAAACAAACAAATAATAATAGTTTTAAAGACAATTTAAAGATATTAATATTAATAATACTACAAAACTACAGTACCGGTAATTATAATATACGGGAATATAATTTACATATATTTATATATATATATATTTGAAAAGAGAAATACTAATAATGTTTTAAACAAATATAGTTTTGTTTTAGACATTTATCTTCAACAACAAAAAATGTCTTCAAATATTTATCGACGTTTACCGGCGCCGCCCATCCCGAGAATGGTTACCAATCGGATAAATATATTGATTACATCCAAATATATTGATATTGAACTATACAGACAAACAAAAAATATATCCATAAATATATCATCGTTTAAATAATATTATCAATAAATTATTACGCATTGATCGGGTCGAAGGGCCGGTCAGTGTAGACGGGATGTGTTTCGGCCTTACGTACGATACGTTGGGTATCGTATAATAGGAAAGCGCTGAACAATAGTAGTCCGCCGTAGACACTGAGCGAAAACAAGGAGGCGCCCAATGCGGTAGTCGGCGGCAAAAACATCGATCCTATAGATTGAAAAGAAAAATCGGTAAATTGATTGTCAATATATTGGTGTATATATATATATATATACCGAGCGATGAGGCAAACACTACGCCCAGACCAATGGCCAGCGGTCCGCCCATATTGAGAAATCGGTCACTCGGCGCGCAAACGGCAACTGCCGATAGGCCGCCAACAATACCAGCCGTCAGTACGGCAGCCTTCATAATCAGTGGTCCGCCCATCAAACACAACGGTGCAATGACGGCACCGACAACACCGCAATGTGCGGCCCAGGCCAGCTGTTTGGCGCCGAAACCTTCGCGATAGGGTATCGATTGGGCCACAACTCCCGTACCGATCATTGCGCCCATTGTTAACAACAGTGACTACAATATAGAGATAATAATTACAGATTAATTAAAACTACTTTTTTCAATCAATCAGTCAATCAATCAATAGATAGATAGTTAAACCATTAGCGAGTTTCGGGTCATCATTCGCATTACGGCCGGACTTCGCAATGCTGCGGCCGCAGCAGCGGCTGTCAGACCGAGTCCCGACCCGAAGTAGGCGTATGTCGTGTGTATCCGTTCCCTGACGTGCTGTTCCCAAGCCCTGTCCATCCGTGAGAAAAAAAAATAACAATCGATTAGTGATCAAAAAACTATTCAAAACGGTTTCGGGTTTGTGACCAGTCTGGCCACTAATCCATTACATTGATCGCTCGTAAATGCCGGGAGCATTGCTGAGACCGAGTCCGTAATAGCATAGGGCGCCGATACCTAACAGTGCACCGCCGCCAATCATTCCCTGACCCAAATTGAACGGCAGGCCAGTGGTCGGCGCCATCAGCCGTTCCTTTAGTGTCTGGCGTTTAGCAGTTGTGTCCATTCGGCGCAATGTCTGCGCATTGACACGACCTTTGGCCGTATTGCCGATCAATCGGATGGCTAAACAAAGACAACAAACAAAAATCACAAGACATTAGACGTCGGATCTATTGAATGATTACAAACAACAACAACAAACAAAAAACAATACTTACATAACATCTGTTGTTGAGACTGTGATGTCGTCGTCTTTACCACAAACTGTTTGACAACATGTATGGCCGACACCGCCGCCGACGGTGATCGTTGACCACCACCACCACTACACAAGACACCCGCGGGTGTCCGCAATATCGACAACATTGTTATTGTTGCGGTTGTTGTTGTTATCACTGAATTGATTCAATCAATCAATTGATTTGATTTCTTTGATTTGATTGATAAATAATTCACTTCTTCCTCCTCAGTGACTGACTGACTGTCTGTCTGTGATCTGATTGAAACACAGAGAAACTGATTGATTGATTGATTGATTGTGTGTTTTGAATGAATGTATGAATTGAATGAATGAATTGAATGTAAAAATTCAATAAACAATTTCTGATGTAATTTTTGAATACGTTTTTCAAATAATAATAATAATAATATTTTTTTAGTAAACAATCGACTAATGAGATCCAACAATACATGTTTATATATGTCTAATAGGATGACCACATTATTACAGTTTATACTGTACTAAACCAAACTACTGTATTAATATGTAAACCAAATATTATTATTTTTTTAAATTAATTTTTTCCTATTAATTTTTTGTTGTTGTTGTTTAATTATTTTATAAACTAGTAATTAATTATAAATTTTATTATTTATATATTTTTATTTATATTTAATTAATTCAAACAATTAAAAAATGTAATGTAAAATACCGGGACATGCAGTCACTCTGTAGTGTTATTACTAATTATTATAATTACACAAATTAATAATTATTTTTGATACTTTTTCAATCAGATAAACTCTAGTATATAAACGTTAATAACATCATAGTTATATAAAGTACTAAATCTACGATCGCTTATAAAATAGTTTGAATGAGTTTCTGGAAATTTCTATCAAAAATAAAATAAAATAAATAAAAATAATATTTTGTTTTCATTTTGTATTTTTGTTTTTGTTTTGTGACATTCAATCAATCAATCAGTTAATTGATCCCATAATTGATATGTTGCCACAAATTATCTATTATTCACCCATTAGTCGCCGTACAGTATGTGTGGACATTGACCAGACAGCGGCCGCCGCCGACGGTATCGATGGACTCTACGACCAAATTTCCGAGATTGAGGTAATCAATACCATTCATATTTGTGGATCAATTTCATTATCTTGTTATTTGATATGATATTTGTAGGCCATTTCGCCGAATGATTTCCAATTGTATACCAATGGCCGACGGCTGACCACATGGAACCAGTTAGTAGTAGTGGCCAACGATTCTCTGGCATCAACACCAACACCAACAACAACAACAACACTGACACTTCATGTTGGCCTCAGGGGAGGCAAAGGTGGTTTCGGATCGATGCTCAGGGCTATCGGTGCCCAAATCGAAAAGACAACCAACCGGGAAGCGTGTCGCGATCTGAGTGGCCGCCGATTACGCGATGTTAACGAAGAAAAGCGAATCAAGGAGTGGATCAAACGTGAAGCGCAACGCAAACAGGAATCGGATGACCGGCGACGGCAACGATTGGAACGGATGGCCGAAACGCCGAAAACTGAGTACAACGACACAGAGTTTGAACGAATACGCGAAGAAATACCGAACGCTGTGTCCGATGCCTTGGAGTATGGTTTGAAAGTACGTCAACAACGACAACAACAGGAACAGAGCGCCAGTAGTAGTAGTAGTAGTACGGCTACCAGTGCTGCGGCTGCTTGTAGTAGTAGTAGTAGTACTGGCGGTGATATTGACGGCGCCGCCGCTACCGCCGGTAGTAGTGGTGAACAATTGAAACGGAAAGCCAATGATAGCCACAATATAAAGTCGAAAGCGAAGAATAAAAAGAAGAATAAGAAGAAGAAGAAGACCGATCTTTGGCTGGGAGTCGACGACATTGACACCGATGATGACGATAGCAATGATGATGCGGTTAGCGATGATGTGGTGGCGGCGACGACCAAACAGTTGACTACTGAGACCTAATAGTACTGGTGGTTGTAGTAGTAGTAGTAGTAGTAGTAGTAGTAGTGATGATCAGAAAATTGTTGAAAAATAATTGATTATCAAATAATATTTATTAATACTATTATTTACGGTAATTACAAAATTACAAATAATTTTGAATTTATAAATATAGTTATATATTACAACTATTTTTAATATTTATACAGTATATAAATATAAAAAATAGCAAAATTTATTAATATTTGTCAACATTACCCATACATTTACTATCATAAATAATTTTGTAAATCAGTATTTCATGTTTTTTTTTAAAATAATAATAATTAATTAATTATACAATAAAAAAACATTTACCATAATTTACTATAAAAAAAACTCTCGTGTAATGTAATTGAATTGAATAATTGATTAAAAAATTTTTTTTTCTATAATTATATTAAATTTAATTAATAATAGTTTTTAATGTTTAGAGATCTCACGCGGGATAATAAAAAATAGAAACAAAAAATTAGTTTTACTTTTTTTTATTTATATAATTGATTTGAATTTTTTTTTGACACAAAAAAATACGTTAACTAAATATTAAAAAACTGACCGATTTTTTTTTCGGGTGATATAAAAGATATTATCATTTATTATCATTTAGTAAACTAGAAACTCATAGCCTGAAGACATTTATCTGTTAAAAAAAGTTAAACTGAAAACTACCGATAGTTTTGTTATACTTTTTGTTGATTGACATAACTTTCCTATTGATTACCGATTGATTAGTATCTCTTAGATTAGAATCAGTTGTCTTTAAAACAAACAAATCAATCAATCAATTGGTGTTTCTAAATGACAGTCAGACCCATATTGATGACAGTGTCGGCAGTGGCAGTGGTGTTGCTGTTGTTGATGATTACCAGTCGTGCAATTGATGGCCAAAAACAACATCGACTACGACGACAAACAACAGGCGGCAGACCTTTGGGTGGTATTGTTGCCGACAACGACGCCGCCGCTGCCGATGATGATACCAACAGTGGTGGTCGTGTAATATCTGCGGCACCCATAGGTCTGGTGTCGGGACAGCCGCCCCAACAGATCGGACAGATTGAGTTCGATGTCGAAGTCGAAGAGGAACAGCTCAAAGACGGCCAACAGGCGCCCAGAGTCGACATCGTTGGCTCCGTATGTTTCACAACCAAAAATGATTAGTCATATCAGTGAATAGTAATGATAAATAATTTGTTTGTTTGGTTTCAAACCCCCACTAATAGAGAAAGGGTTCGGAAAATTTGGACAAAACGGGTGGCAATCGTGTAATCACTGGAATACCGGTTGAAATGGCATCCGAACGGACAAAATTAGGTGACATAGAGTTAGATATGGATATCACCGACAAAAGCAAATCCTATCGAAAGTCCAAACGACCCGAACTGGTTGTCCATCCGAAAGCCGAGGTTTGTATTGTTGTTGTTGTCGTAAAATATTCAACTAATAATTGATTGATTGCTTATAATATTCAGCAGAAGACTACCGGCAGCGGTGTCGACGGCGGCAGTGATGGCCTCCAAACATCAACAGCAGCTGATGATGAGTTGGATAGTCTATTAAAACTGGCCGCAAATAACATTGATAACAACGGTGATGATGCTAATGGAGCAGCTGATAACGAATCAGATAGTGACGTAAAACTGGCCGCACATATGCCCGACAATGACGCTAAGGGACAGCCGTTGTCATCATCATCAGTGACCAAACCTCGGTTTAGGGATCTAATAACACCAAATTTATTTACCTTTACATCTGATGATGTTATCAATACTACAACTAGTGGTTACGGTGGCGGTGACCAATCGGCTAATACCGATGCCCCTCCAGTTATAGATACTACTATCGGGTCCACCAAATCGGGTGCCGCCGCCGCAGCCATAACTCTGGTCACTACTACAACAACACTACCATTGATTGGTCGGTTGTTGGCCATTGTGTGGCCAATTGTTATGCTATTGTCGGCATTATTCTCGTATATATAAATTAGACATTAATTTTATGTTTAATATATATATATATATATATCTATAATATATAGCAAACAAACAAAAAGTTTTTTTTCTTAAAATTTTTTTTTCTGTTTTATTATTAGTTTTACAAATTATTTATTACAAATTTTTTGTTTTATGTTTTGTTTATTTTATTGTTATTATTAATTAAATTATTTTGTATTTGTATTCATTGAATTTTTTTTTTAAAAATAATAATTTTTGTTGTAATTTTGTAACACATTAATAAACATTAATAATTAATTGTTTTTTTTTAATTAATTTCTAATTAATTAAGTTTTTAAAATTTATCAATAGATACAAAGATATCTAATATTTATTAATTAATTAATTATAGATGTTTATTAAACTTGTATTACAACTAAATTATTTTAATAACTATTAAATACAATTGTTTTGATTATCTAATTGTTAATAATAGAAATAACATTAGTTTTTTTTTGACTAATAAATAAAATTTAAATATGATTTATATATATATATATAATGTAGACATTTTCTATATTAAAAAATATTCATAGAAATAACCGTTTTTACTTGTAAATTATAACAGTTTTTTTATTTTAATAAATTTTTTTTAAAATCCGACATAATTTATTTGTTATACTTATTTTTTAAAATATTAGAAATTTGTTTTAGAAATAAGTTATAACATTGTATTGTAGTTATTATTTTATAAATTATTGAAAATAAAAAATAAAACATATTTATTTAAAAAAATATAAATTTCTATTAAAATAATAACTATAATACTTGTTTATGAAAACAAAAATTATATTTATTTATTAATACTGTTATTTTTTTTTATAGATGACTATATCAATAAAAAATAAAAATAAAAATATTAACATTTAGAAGATTAATGTACTTATATATTATGTACTAAAATAAAAAAAAAGATTTAATAATTTCTAAGTAATAATAATATATTGTATAATATATAAAAAAAAATTTTATATGATATCCTAAATATCATTATCATAATCTCTCTCTCTCTCTCTCTCTCTCTCTCTCTCTATATATATATATATATATATATATATACATAAAAAAACATATGCCATAGTTCACACATTTTTTTTTTGTAAAAAAAAWAYATATATATATATATATATATATATATATATATATATATATATATATATATATATATATATATATATTTATAACTATTAATAAAAATTTTTATTTTATATATTCAAAAATGTTATTTAATATATTACTAGTAGTTTATAACTATAAAAACCAATTGACAGTACGTGATTGTATGAAAAAAAAATAAATAAAAAAAATAAAAAAATATTGTTAATGATAAACCATTGTACAGTATACTACCAAAAAAAAAATAAATTATCATGCTAACTTAAGTAACTATATTACAATAATAAACGTGATAGTAGTGATAGTACTATAATAATAATAATAAAAACAATTTCCCAAAAAAAATTGTGTAAATGATATGATTGTCATAAAAACATAATTTAGTTTTTTTTAAAAAAATTTATATTAATAAATATTTTTAAAATAATGTGATGAAATAAATTAATAATAATAATAAAAATAAATTATTTTTTTTTAAATCTCTGTTTTACATTTATGAATATTTTACAATATATATATATATATATATATATATATATGCCATTACATAAACATAAAATTATAATACATATATATAAATTTTTAAATAAAATTTTATAAACACACACACACACACACACACACACACACACACACACACACACACACTCACACACTTTAGATAATTATCTACAATGTATTTTATTATTATTATTTATACAGTATATTGTTAAATTAAAATAATATATCATATATAATTTATATCATATATGATATATATATATATATATATAACATATAATATAAATATATATATAAAAAATATAATATCATATTTTTTTAAATATGATTTTTTTAGATAAAACTATATAAATATAGGAAAATAATTTTATATTATATATTATATATACAGAAAATAAAATTATTTTCCTATATTTATATAGTTTTATCTAAAAAAATCATATTTAAAAAATATGATATTATATTTTTTATATATATATATTTATATTATATATTAGGTGTTAAATGGATTTATTTATATAAAGTATTATATATTTAAAAAATAATAGATTTATTTTTAAAAATATAAATATATATATATAGCTAATGGCAATGATTTTATTTTTAGCAAAAATTAATATCTTATATAATAGTATCGCATTTTTTACTTTCAAAATAATAATTATTATTATTATAAAATAAGATATAAAAATAAATAGAAAACATGTTTACATTAAAATAAATAAATATTTATTTATTTCTCATAATATACAATAGAAATAAACTTTATCAATAAATTAATAAAATATAAATAAATGAAAATATAGCATAAATTATTTATTTAATATTAAATACTATTAGTTTTTTTTATTTTATATGAATTATTATTATTATTATTATTGTAATTTACTAATAATTAAAAAAATATAAATCGCTTTATTGTTAAATAATTAAACACTTGATTTTCAACTCAACATAATTGAGAAATTAATTATTAATTATGATTTTTTTTTCTCTTTTAACATTATGTGGCATTAATATAATAAATAACATAAAATTATTAATGTATTTATGTAGGTGTGTGTGTATGTGTATGTGTATGTGTGTTTGTGTGTGTATGTTTATAAGATTTACCTAAAGTAATTAACTATCATCATAAAAAATAAGCTAGGTTATATTTATCTTTAATCCAATAGTTAATATAAATGTCATACACACACACACATACACACACATATACACACACATATACACACACATATACACACACACATATACACACACATATACACACACATATACACACACATATACACACACATATACACACACATATACACACACATATACACACACATATACACACACATATACACACACATATACACACACATATACACACACATATACACACACATATATACACACACATATATATAYATATATATATATATATAATATACACATATATATTTATACATAGATATTTATACAAATATATATATATATATAATTTATATATACTGTACATACATACAACAGTGACTTATTTATTATTTAGATAAAAGATAAATAATTAATTATTGCAAAATTTATTTATTTATTTATTAGGCTATAAAGTTAAAATAAATGTGATTTCTATCCAAATAGGATTTCTAACAACTAATTTTAGTTAATAAAATATTTATTGATTTGATATTTAAATTAAAAATTATAATATTTAAACAGGCTGTACAATATTTAAATTTTTATTATTTTTCGATAATAATAATTAATATTATAATTGAACAATTAATTTTATGACACATTTAATGTTAGATAATAAAAATAATAAAAATTTCATTAATTAAAAATTTAATTCAAAAAACTAATTATTATTATTTTTGTTGTTTAACCTAATGTTTAACATTAATGTAAAAATTATTTACTAAATCTTGTTGTATAAAAACTATTACTACTATAAACAAAAAAGTTAAGATTAGTTTAAATTATTTAATAATATTTTTATAACTTTTTTATAAAGTCTATACTTTTATAAGTAATTTATTTAAATAAATTAATATTAAACTAATCATAAATTACTATTTAATTTTCATCTTAAAAATTAAAAAAATAATAATATTTATTTGTGTAGTAATAGTGTACACAAAAAAAAATATTATATTATTATAACATAATGTTATTTAATTATTTTTAGTTAATAATACCAACAAAAAAATAATATTAAAAATTTTAAAATCTACAATATTATATAAATTAATGTATAAAAAATTTTATTAATGGACAATCAAAAAAAAATAAAATTAAGTAAATTATAGTCCTATTATAATGATGTACTAATTATGGACAGTTAGATACCCCTCAACCCCCCCCCCAAAAAAAAATTGGTTAGTGGCTAATGACATAAGCGCCATAAGCGGACAGTTATATTATATAAGATTATAATATAATCAGTATTATAGGTATATATATATATATATATAAATATATAATTTATATACAATTATTATTTCTCAGACATTTAATCAAATACAATACCTTATAGTAATAATAATAATAATACTAATAATCATTATCATCATCATTATCTAACACAAGTTATTAATATTTATTTGCTATTATTATTATTATTATTATTATTAGTAGTAGTAGTAGTAGTTGTAGTAATTGTTAGTATTATTGTGTATAACATTACTATTAATAAAATAAGTTACTACTACTACTACTACTACTACTACTACTACTACTACTACTACTACTACTACTATTGTATTATGTGTTTAATAAAACATAAAATAATAAAAACCAATTGTATAATTTTATTATTAGTATTGTTATACAAACTATACTAAAAACTATACAATATATTCTATATTATAAACTAGAAAATTGTAATTCAAATTAAATATTTGTTGTATGATTTTTTTTCAATTACTTATAAACACAGTATTATTACAATTATTATTGTTGATGTTAAATTGAAATAAAAAAAATTATAATTTATAGTTTACAACAATAAAAATTTAATTAAAAAAAATAAATAACAAAAACTAGTATAATAAGATATATTTATATAAAAAAATACTGTATTTTTTTAATTTGTAGTTATTTTTTTTTTAATTGAATAAACTAAACTAAATATGTTTTTTTTAAATAAAGATAAATTCATTTATAAGCTAAAGTGGGTGTGTGGGTGTGATAAGTGGGTATGTTTGTATATTTACAATATATATATATATATATATATATATATATATATATCTTTATCAAAAATTATATATATATATATATATTAATATACATGTATATACTGTATATATGGGTATAGTTTCAACACAATTTATCGATATTAAGTAATACAATTCAATCACTAATTAAAAAAAATTATTATTAATAATAATAGCTAGGTCTATTTAATTACTAATTAGCTACAATAATTAATACACACACACACACACACACACACACACACACACACACACACACACTATAGTATATATAGTATTATAGTAGGATTGCCAAAAAACATATATTACTTTATTAGTTATATACAGTATAAATAAATAAATATATATCCGTAAAATCGACAAAATTAATAGTCAATACTTATAAATAATTGTTATAATAATAATAACAACAAATTGTTATACAATTAGTTAAACAATTATTTGGATGCGATTGTTATTTCCCGATAATATGTGTTGTTGTTTGTATAGAGAGGAACAGTAGCTATAATGTCGACCAATTAATTACTGACCCTTTCCTGCCCTCCCCCACCCCTGACCTTTCAAAAAAAATTGATTTCAACAATAATAATGATAATTACTAATGATTTTTGTTTGTTTTTATTTGTATATTAGATATATATATATATATATATATATATATATATATACTGTATATAACATTATATCTAATTGTAATACACTGTTATATATATTTTCATTTATATAATTGTTATAATAATAATAATAAAACTAAATTATAATTAATTTTATTGTTGTTGTGTTTCTATTAGTTTTTTTTATGTGTGTTATTACTATTTGCAAATATAATTAACAAATATATACTTTATATATATATAATGTGTAATATACTGTAATAGTAGTTATTATTGTAAGTGATAATCACAGTTTTTAACTATTATTATTATTATTTTGTTTAAGTTGATTTTAAGTCAATTAGTTTATAAATATCATTAAATTATTAGTTAGATTTATTAATAATTTTTTTTTGGTCATAAAATAATTATTTAAATTATTTAATATAAAATTAGATTATATATATATATATAAACAGTACAAAAAATAATTTTTTTAAAAATTATCTGACATTTAAAAAATCTATATAAAGTATATATATATATACTGTATATCATATTATCTTTATTTTTATAGATATTTTAATAATTTATTATTTTTGTGTTGTTTTTTGATACTTTTTTTTGCAACAAAACTGTTTAAAAATTATATTTTTTAAAAACAGTATTCAAAATTTTAAATAATCTTTTATGATTTATAACTTATAAAACTGTTAATAATATTAATAATAATAATTTTTTAATGTAAATTTTACTAACAAAAAAAATAGTTTTTAATAATCAATATGACTTTATATATATTGTATCAAAAAAAATGTATTATATTTATAATTAATGACTGGTTTTTTTAAGTGTTAAAATTAACAATTTATAAAAACAGTAAATGTATAAAAAACAATAAAATTTATTAAAAATGACTAAACATTTATAATATTAAATAATAAAAAATAATTTTTATCATACAATATAATTAATGACTAATAAATTATTAGATTTTTTGTTTTTGGTGTCTATTTCTAGACAATAATGTATTGTTTTTTTTTAAATAAAAAAGTTTAACAATAATATAAATCATATAATACTATCGTTTTTTGTGATATTAATAATAAAATAATTTTTTTAATTTACAATATTTATTTGAATAATAAGTATTTTTCATGAATTTTGTTTAAAAAAAATATATAAATTAATAATTTTACATTTACAATTAATAATATTGTATTACAAATATATTAATAATTAAATTTCAAATTGATATTTAATTATTTATATCACTATTTGTAATAAATGTTATTTTGTTTTGTAATAAATGTTTTGTAATTTAAAAATTAAATATTAATGAATTAGTTTAAAACAAATTTAAAACAAAAATTGATAGTTTTTTATGTTTTATCAATAAAATACATTATTATTTATYMTAGTTAATTTTTAAATATTTATATATATATAATTTATTCATGAAACATAAGCTTATTTTTATATATATATATATTTAATAAAAATCTATTTAATTTTTTCAATATTGAGATTTTACCGATAATAAATTGCTCAATAAAATAATGATAAATTATACCTGAACATATTTTATATATATATATATTTATATATATATATATATAAATATATACAGTATATTGATATAAATTTATTGTGTAAGTAAATGATTTATATATATATATATAGTATATACTGTATATATTTAGATAAATAGGAAAAATAAAAAAATATATAATTTGTTTAAATAAAAATTTCATTTATCATAATATTGCGAAATTTTTAGTTTTTTTTCACTATCATATATCAATATATTTTAAATGATATAAAAACAACAAAATGTAATAATAATAATAATAATAATATGATAATCTATAATAAACTAAACAGTGTATTATAGGCAAACATTTTTTGTATATATATATCTATATATAATATATAGTATCTATTTTATATTAAACAAAAAATGATAAATTGTTAGATATCGTTGAGTAGTAGATAAATGCAACAAAAAATAAATAATAATAATAAAAGCATATATATAATACATGTGTGTGTGTGTGTGTGTGTGTGTGTGTGTGTGTGTGTGTGTGTGTGTGTGTGTGTGTGTGTGTGTGTGTGTGTGTGTGTGTGTGTGTGTGTGTGTGTGTGTGTGTGTGTGTGATAATACATTTTAATATTATATGTCAAAATAATCTATACATATATAATAAATATATAAATATATATATTTATATCAAAAATAATGATTGTTTTGTTGTCGTTAATACACATGTATTGTGTAACATATGTGTTGTTGTAACATATCTTTGTAAATATAATACATAGAAAAAAATTTCAGTATTATAATTATATTTGAGTAAAAAAATTTTGTTTTTTTGCATATATATATATATAAATAGACTATATTGTATAATAAAAATTATTATTATTATTATTTTTGTTTTTAATATAATAAAATCTATACCAACAACAAAATTTTTGTTTAGTTAGATTATAGATTATAAAGTTATTATAAACCAGAAATTTTAATTTTTAAAGATTAAATACAATATATATATATATATATATATATATATATATATATATATATATATATTATAGATAAATTTTATTTTTTATTAAATTATTATTTAAAAAAATAGAAAATCTAATAAATATAAAATACAAACCAAATTATATTTAATAATTGCATTAAAAAAATTTAGAGACAAAAACAAAACATTATAACAGTTTGTTTTTTTATGAAATCATTATAAATATTTGCTATCAAATAGTAAATGCAATCAAATTAAATAAAAACAACAAAAACAATTTGTTAACGAGTTTTTAATTAATTATTTTTTTCTAATCATTGTAATATTTTATTTAAAAAATAAAACTAAATAAACATTATATCTATTAAATGTAAAGCCTTAACAAACAAACAATTAAAATATTAATTTTCTAATTTTATTTATTTCAATCTATAAATTTAATTTTTTTGTAATAATTAGTTATTAAAAATACTATAATATAATTTTCAAATAAATATATAAATTATTTAATAATTAAAAAAAATTTACTATTATTTAATATTCAAACATATTATATACACTACTACTACTACTACTACTACTAAATTGTCTACTAAAATATTTATAAATTTATATTATAGTATATATATATWTATATATATTTAAAATTTTACTATATTGTTGATTACTGTACTTTATAATTAAACTTAATTTATTTGATGTTTTAGTTATTTATTTATAAATTAAGTTTAAATTAAAAAAAAAATAAATGGAAAACTAAAGTCAAATAAGTATAATTTAATTTTTTAATTTGTTTTTATAAATATTTAAAGATTTTTTTCCCAGAAAAACATAGATAAATCTAATAGTTATCAATTTATATATATGATATATATATCTATATATATATATATATATATATAGTAAATATATAACATTTATATATACTTATATCATTGTACCTTTACTTTACTTTAATATAAAGTTTAAATAGTATAGTATATATTTTTATAATCTTATATACGGTATATATATATATACTGTATAATATAATGTACTGTATATTATAAACTATATATATATATATATTAAGTTTATTAAACTTATAATCCTATAGTTGAAAGCCAGAAAAATGTTGATAAATATATATATATATATATATATTAATAATGTTTTATTTTATTATTATTATTATTTTTTTGATTTAAAATTCAAGTAAAGTAAACAACATTTAATTCTTAGCGAGATTTTTCTCACAAAATAATATATAAGTCATATATATATATATATAATATATTGATATAATACATACAACACACACACTACTATAACTATTATATAAGTCAATGGTATTAATATAACTAATATTATATATATATATTTTTTATTATTTATTTATTTGCTAAGTATATATAATTTATATATATATCAGCAAAATTGCCAAAACACACTCACAACACATATAAATATGTTTAGTAATAAAGAAAATAAATTTATCATTTTTATTATTTATAGCTAATATTGCTAATAAAATTTGTGTTAAACACTCTTAAACAAAATTTACTAATAATTTAATATCTTTTAATAAATTTTGTTGTTGTTGTTGATGTATTTTTTAACACTATATTTGAAGTATATATATATATATATATATATATATATATATTACATATTGTCTTTGTATATTTGTGTATGTGTGTGTATGTGTGTGTGTATGTGTGTGTATGTGTGTGTATGTGTGTGTGTGTATGTGTGTGTATGTGTGTGTGTGTGTATGTGTGTGTATGTGTGTGTATGTGTTTGTATGTGTGTGTATCTGTGTGTATGTGTGTGTATGTGTTTGTATGTGTGTGTATGTGTGTGTATGTGTGTGTATGTGTTTGTATGTGTGTGTATGTGTGTGTATGTGTGTGTGTATGTGTGTGTGTATAATTAGGTTGAAAATAGGTTCAAATAATTGATTAAATAATTTGACATTGATAATCTAATTATATGCATATTCATTAATTTGTTGTTGTTGTTGACATTAAACATGTACTTTACATTTTTATATCTAAATTATATGCTATTTTATTTTTAGTTGATATAAGTTTTAAAAAAATTGTTATACAATTTATTTATAAAAAATTATTTTTGATTTAATTTTTTCATATTATATTTATATAAAGAAAAATTTAATCAAATCATAATTATTATGAGTCAAAATATTTTATATTATTAATAAAATAATTTATAAAATACTAAATATATATATTTTATATATATATAATTTCTAAATATTTTCATTTAAAATTTTTTTTAAATGTTATTTAAAATTACAACTTTTTATATATTGTAAATTTAAATGTGCAAAATATGTAAAAAAAACTAAATTAATTCCAAATACTCTCTCTCTCTCTCTCTCTCTCTCTCTCTCTCTCTCTCTCTCTCTCTCTCTCTCTCTCTCTCTCTCTCTCTCTATGTGTGTGTATGTCTCTCTCTCTCTCTTATAAAATGCTGTCAAATGTTTAATATTTATTTTAACATATAGTACTGAATATGACAATTGTAACAATTTTTACTTTTACTACTACTACTACTACTACTACTACTACTACTACTACTACTACTACTACTACTACTACTACTACTACTACTAATAATAATAATAATAATAATAATAATAATAATATATATATAATAATAATAATAATAATATATAATAATAATAATAATAATAATAATAATAATAATAATAATAATAATAATAATAATAATAATAATAATAATAATAATAATAATAATAATAATAATAATAATAATAATAATAATAATAATAATAATAATAATAATAATAATAATAATAATAATAATAATAATAATAATAATAATAATAATAAGCATTTTGTGTGTGTGTGTAAATAAAATAAAAGATTTGATGAGTGTGTGTGTAAAATGTATTTAAGTATTTGTGTTTTGAATGCATAAAATATGTTTTACCAACATTACGTTTATACATGTATTTATGAAATCACTTTTATGTATTTATTTTATACTATTGAATATATATATATATATTGAATACAGTATATGAATGTACAGTATAGTAAAGTGTCAGAAAGTACAGTAACATTACATAACTGTGCTGATTGTAGTTAGTGTTGGCAAAAAAGAGAAATTTATAAAATAATAGAGAAATTTCTAGAAAGTTTCTAAAAGAAATTTTTATTTATGGGATCCCCATGGTTAATTTAGTTTTCTCGATATTTGTTATCTTTAATATTGTTTTTATAAGTAATATTTAAATATTATTATTAGTATTTTAATTATTAATTACAGTAAAAAAATTATTTATTTAATTATATTAAACTATGATATAATGAAATGGTAAATAAAATTTTACAAAACTGATTATTATTAAATAATTATAATTATTTATATAGGTATCCCATTTGTAAAATATAGTATTATACAGTAATCTACATTATATAGTATAATATTATATGTATAGTATTATATGTCTCATTAATATATTTATAGTTTTACAATATCTATAGATATGGGGGTCCCATAGTATAACAAAAAAGTTAAATTTCTATATAAATTTATTCCTGAGAAACTTTCTAGAAACTTTCTCAGGGAAATTTATTAGAAACTTTCTATTTGCCCATCTCTAATTGTAGTATAGTATACACACACATACATACAGTACATACATACATATAGACATACATGTATAACAAGTATAGGGAATCGCAGAATATTCTGTGATTGGTCTCAAAGTGTTTTAGGTTCAGTAGTTTGTATGTATGTATGTATGTGTGTGTGTGTGTATGTATGTGTGTATATATATATATATATATATATATATATATATGCGTGTGTGTGTGTGTGTCTATATGTATGTGTGTATATATACTGTAAGTGTCGGCGCATTTCATATATCCATTTACACAATCTATAGGGACTGTTGAATATATATAGACTGGTCTGTACTGTATGTGTGTACAGTATGTATATACTCAGTATATGTGTACAACACTAACTACCAGTTCATAGTACTACTAACTGTTCAAATTAGTCAATCGGGAGTAAAAGATAGAGAGCACTGTTAGCTCCCAACAAAAAAAAATATATATATATATTATATATTAAAGTTTTATGTTTAAAAAAAATTATGATGTAAATGATAATAATAATAATAATAATAATAATAATATACAATTAAAATTATTTATTGTACTGATTATAACATTTTATAAAAAAAAAACTTATAAATATTGTTTATAGATATTATGTGTTTGTGTGTGTGTGTTTTAAGATAATATTTTAAAAATAAAAGTTTTCAAAAACAATTAATAATAATAATAATATATAAAAATATATATTGTTTTTGTTATATACATAACTATCGATTACAATATAAATTTAAACTAAAACTATTTATTTATTTTTTTATTTTCTATTAAATTTTCAACAATAAAAAAAAATTCATGCGATTTGACAGTCAATATACTATTATATTATAGTATATCTAATAATAATAATAATAATAATAAGGATTTATTTAAAAAGTAAGATTTTAATATTAGTATTATTTTTATTTATTTTATCTCTACATTAATAAATAATATAAATATATACAGTATATTGTAGTATTAGATAGGATTAACTTTTTATATGATATTGTATTTTAAAAATTTAGTAATAATACATTATAATAGTTTAATATTTTTTTAAAAATATATATATATATATAGTTTTTTGACATTATTGTATCATTAGAGGAGATTTAGTTAAAATTATTTATTATTATTATTATTATTATTATTATAGAGTATATAATGTAATATTAATAATATATTGTATTTACTTTATATTATTTTTTGTTGTTGATATAATTTTCAAAAAATATGTATTTTAAAAAAAATAAATAATACTAAAACTAAAATTTGTTGATTTTATTAATCAAAATATGTTTTTTGTTTGTATTTGTTTTAAATTTTTATATAGATTACCAAACAAGACACCAACAAAATTAATTAATTAATTAATAGTATTGTTATTAAATTTTTATTTAAAAAAATATAATAATATCAACATTTATTTTTGACTAAACGTTGGGTAAGTTTTTTTTTAAATAGTTTTTTATTAAATAAAATATATATTTATTTTCATTATATAACAATTTTAAAAACTAAAAATAAAAACATAATTTAATAATGTTTGTTGGATTATAAAGTTTTGTAAAAAACTAACAAAAATTAATAGTTTTTTTACTGTTTTAATATTTTTTTTATAAAAAAAAATTTAATATATGCACAATATTGTATATTAAAATATTTTTATTAAAATATAAATGTTATAAATATATGATAAAATTTATAAAAAAAATTTAATTGGTTTTTTGGTGGCAAATTTTACTATTAAATTAGATTTAAATTAAATTAAAAATTGATTTTTTATTTTATTAAATAGTACGGTATAAATAATATGATATTTTAAATCTAAATAATAATATTAAATAATATATATATGTATTGAAACATTATTTTATTTAATTATTTAATTAATGATAAAATTAAATAAATAAATAAACTCTATTATATATTAATTAAATATTTATATTTTAATAGTACTAATATACAAATAATAATTATTATATAACATTATGAAAACATTTAGTATAGTCTATTTTGTTGCCTTAAAATAAAAATTGTTGGAAAGTTGTATTAAAAATTAATAACATAATTTAACATTAAAATTTTCAATATATTTTTTGTTTTATATTTTATTATATTCAATATATATAATAATAATTATTAAAGAAGATTTAAATATTTAAATTATTTTCTATAATAATAAAAATATAGTCAAAAAAAATTATGTTTATTCATAACATTTATTTATAATAGTAGTAAATATAAGTAAATATTGTTTTGTTGAATATTTAATTATATTTATAATTAGTTTAATAATACGTGTAATAATAATGTAGAATTGTATTTATATTTAGATATATATATTAAAAATTATAAGTATTTTTTGACTATTAAAAAATAAATACTATATTAGTATTGTAAATGCAATTTATTTATTTATTTTTTGAATAAATTAAATAATATTGTAGTTAAAAAATTATTGATCAAATTTTTATATATTTAGAATTTAGTATACATTTCAAAATTGTTTGTGGGCTTAAAAATAATATATTATTATTATTATTATTATTATTATTATTATTATTATTATTATTATTATTATTTATATCAATATTATCAAATAAATTTAAATAAAAATAGTCAACATTTATATAGAGTATAATATTAAACAACAACAATAAGTAAGTAAAAAATACAATTATTATTATTTTTTTACAGCTAATAATTAAATGCATTTTTTTTAATAATATTAATAATAATACAATAATAATAGTTTTTTTTTTTAAAAAATAAGTGTTTGGCATAATAATAATTATATACTAAAAATATCAACAATATATATATATATATATATAACATTATATAATTGCAATGTAAAGGTAAAAGTAAATTAATATATAGTATAATAATAATAATAATAATACCAGTGCTGAGTTAAACTACTACTACTACTACTACTACTATTAATAATAATACTAAATAATTGCACCTAGACAATACCATATAACTGTAATACAATATTATTTATGTATAATATAAATTGCTTTTTTTAATTATTATATTGTTATTATATACTTGTATACAAGTATATATATATATATATATATATATATATATATATATATATATATATATATATATATATATATATATATAAATGATGTCACATTTATTACATGTGTCAAATATATATATATATACTGTATATAGTATTATACATAATATAAATACCTGGTATTTATATTATGGATTTAATGTTAAATGTCATTGTATTCATGACTCTCTCTCTCTCTCTCTCTCTCTTAATCTTTATTTTATTTTTAAAGACAATTAATTACAATTTACAGAACCAAACATATAAATAGATTGATAAATAACGAGAGAGAGAGAGAAAGAGAGAGAGAGAGAGAGAGAGAGAGTTAGTCAATGATCGATAAAATGTGATAAATATTTTTATTTGTTAACATATTACATATTTAACTTATATGATAAAATAAATTACATAAATATAATATTTGTTTATTATTATTATTTATTACTACTACTACTACAATAGATAATAAGATCATTGGGTTATCAATAATAATAATAGACATTAAACCCCAACTACTACTTAATTATAATAATAATAAAAATAATGTCAAGTATTCAATAATAATGACAAACATATCAATTATTTTCTATGTATGTATGAATCATACATTTATAATAGTTATATATTTTTTGAGGGGGGGTGGGAATTGGGTGGGGTATAAGTTTGTAAATGTCATATTCAAATATTATACATTTAATAATAATAATAATATCATATGCAATATGTATATTTGTATTTATATATATATATATATATATATATAAATCAATATATGATTTTAGATATATATATTACTATAATATTTATATTGTAGTTATAACTTATATATAATTTCAAATATTTCATACCAATACATACAGTTATTTTACAGTTTTATTTATTTTTACAATTAATTATATTTATATGAATTGTTTAAATATAAATATAAATAATATATATATATATATATATATATGAAATGTATCTATAATTATATTACGTAGATTCTATATTAATTATATTATGTAGATATATATATTTGTACAATATTTACATAACATTTAATCTAATAATAATAATAAAATAAATAAATTTATGTTAAATAAATAAAATTCTAAATGTAAAGTATGATTCATATTATTAAAGTGTATGAATGTATAGTATATTTTCATATATATATATATATATATATATATATATATATAACATTTAGAAGGCTAGACCTACCGGTGCTACTCTATTATATGATGATATTTGTAGGTTAAAACCTAACCTACCAGTGCTCTTGTTTTTGTACTTAAATGCACTTTGCTTTTACCATATATATATATATATATATATATATACCGTATTTATATATATATATATATAGAGTAAGTCATTGGTTATAAGTTTTCTAGTAGTGTATGACTAACCAGAAAACAATTTCCAAGAATATCGATGTCAACGACTAGTATACATACAGTTACTATATATATATAAAATAAAATGTTTTTACTTTTGTTATATATATATATGTTATTAAACACTTAAATAATTGATTTAAAATAAGGTCTTAAACAATACTTACACAAAATACACACACATACATATATACACACACATACATATATACACACACATACATATATACACACACAGATACATACATACATATACACACATCACACATACATACATACATACATACATACATACATACATACATACATACATACATACATACATACATACATACATACATACATACATACATACATACATACATACATACATACATACATACATACATACATACATACATACATACATACATATACACACATACATATACACACATACATATACACACATACATATACACACATACATATACACACATACATATACACACACACACATACATACTGTATACATAAACAATAAACATTTTTTCAATTGACTACTCTAGTAATTAAAACATTCAAAAACTCCGAGATTTAGTGATCAGAGAGAGAGAGAGAAAGAGAGAGAGAGAGAAAGAGAGACAGAAAGAGAGAGAGAGAGAGCTATTTGTTTAATATTTTTCTAATAATGTTTAGTTATCAATATTAATGTAATTTATTTATTTAAATATAGTGTATGTGTAATGATATTAATTTGTTTAATTAAATAACGATACTATTTTTATACTATACTTTACTTATAAGTACTGTATATACGGTATACACAATAATATATATATATATATATAAACATTTATTTTATTATTATAAATATATTTATTTATTTAGCTATTGTTTTACAAGTTTATTACTGTAGTATTTAATGTTTATGTTATTGATTTAATGAGTGATAACTAAAAAAAAATTAATTAATAATTTATTTTCATACATATTATATAATATATTATATTGTATAATAAATTGGTAATTATATACATTAAATTATATGTATTTATATAATTAAATATCATTCAAATAGATAGATAAATATGTATTTATTTAATAATTTATATATATATTTAATATCTATAATTAAATAAATAAAATTTAATTAATCAATTAAAATAAAACAAAATAAATAATAAATAAAGTTTTATTTGTAAAAATAATATATAAATTTGTTATTTTATTTGTTATTTTATTTTCAAAAAAAAAACTACTCACAAATCTAGCGTTAAATTAAATTTTTTTGTTTTTAAGTTGTTGTTAAGCAATAGATTGTAGACTAGTATTGAATGTTATGAAAGATAATAATAATAATAATAAAATACAACAAAATAAAATTGATATTAAATTTTTGTTTATTTTTATTATTAAATAATCAAATATACAAACAAACCAATAACAACAAAAAAAATTATAATACATTATGTATTTTACTAAATGTTAAATTATCTATGAAATAATACTATTAATATATGATTTAGTTTTTTTTTAAAAATTTTGTTGAATAATAAAATAAAAACTAAATTTAATATCAAAATAATATTTTTTAAAATTTTTTTTTGAAACTAAACTATACTGTATAATATTATTATTATTTTATATATTATATTAATGTTTCATGATTATTATAAATTTATATAAACTGTATATTATTATAACATATATATATTAATATAATATTAATAAATAAGTTAACTATCTTTTAGATAAATTATAAATATATATATATATATATATATATATAATATGTTTTAAAATAATTCAATTCAAAATTGTTTATCAAAATTTATATTCAATATATATTATATCTAATATCTATTTTATATTAACTTATAAAATCAATTATAAATAAATATTTATATATAGAGAGAGTTTTTATATATAAAAAATTCTAACATTAAAAAAAATATTTTTTATGAAAAAAATAATTGATTTATATTTTGTTGGCGAAAAATATTAAAAAAATTAATTGATTTTTAGAGAAAAACTATATTTTTAGATTTTTTATATTAATATTTATCTTTTTTTTTAATATATATGTGTCTATAAACTTAATTGATTCATATTGTTATATACCTGTATATACTGTATATAATAGGAAATTGAAAAAATAAATAAATTTATTAATTTATATACTGCTATACAGTATATGCAAACCCACACATTGTTCAACAGTTATAATATACTGTATATAATAATAATTTATTTTTTTTATAAATTAATTTCATGTGAAATAAAAAAAAACATTTTAATACCGGGATACTAATACTATCCACCAAATAAAAATCAATCAATCAATCAATCAAATAATATTTAATTTTATTCACAGTTAGTATAAATATTTAACACAAATATATATATATATATATATATATTTTTATATAAATCGTATATATATATGTTATGTTTTATATATATAGTATATATTATACATGACCCAGTTATGTAACTTTATTTTAGTTTATTTTTCCCAATATATTAGGCATAAAGAGAGAGAGAGAGAGAGAGAGAGAGAGAGAAAGTTATATAAATTTTTTATTTTGTTGTTTTGTTTACTGTATATTATATTTACTTAACAAGCAGTGGACAAACACACACACAAAATAACACACATATCACTGTATTATTTCATAATTTTTTTTGTTTATTTAATAAAAACAAAAATATGCGAAAACTTTAGTTATTATTATTAATATTATTATTAATAATAAAATATTATTACACTTAATGTCAAATTCATTCATTTACTTACACACACACACACACATCACAACTGGATTAATAAATATTTAGTTTACATATATATACAGTATATATATATATATATATATATATATATATAGTATTTTGCGAAACTTATTATTATTTTTTATTATTATTTTTTATTAATATTTATAACTTATATTTATATAAATTATTTATTTTTGTTGTATAAATTATTCTGATTTTTTTTGTAAATAACATTAAATTGATTAGAATTATTGAAATTTTATTATAAAAATTATAATTAAAAACTTTTTAAACAGAATATTCTATATATATATATATATAATATTTTTAATACTATTACTATTATTAAAATTAATAAAAATAAACTTATTTTTTATAAGTATTACTATAGATTATATTTTTAAAATATATACATTAATTTAGTTAAACAAAATAATATAATATAACCCTGTTAACTATAACTGTTACTTAACTATAATTTATAAACTATATAATATATATATATTTGTAGCAAACAAACAAATAAATAAATATCTAATTTATTAATATTTATTAACAATATATGTTATATAAAGTATAAATAATATTAATATATCTATATTGTTATATTATATTATCTATGAATATATATTAGATATTGATATATATATATATATTAATATATTGTATATTACATAACATCTATATTGTTTGTGCCGTCAAAATCTATTTATACATAAATATGTTAATAATATAACTTAACAACAAAAATATAATATTAATAATAACAACAAAAATATTGGTAAATCACACAAAAAAACTACTACAGTATAGTAGTTATACATATGATATATATATATATATCAATATATAATATTGAGATAACAATATCATATTAGATTTCTCAGTAAACAAATTATATATGTATATTAATAATAATAACAAATATATATATATATAAATATATATATACAATATATATATACAATATATATATATATTAAATAAAATAAAATAAAAGATTATTATATGTATTGAACACAGATTTTCATAAATAAATGATTTTTATTTTATTTAAAAAAAATAGATATTTATTACTAATTTTATTTTATCATCTAATACCAACATTACATAAAATCCATACTACTATGGGCTATACATACAGTAATATTTTTGACAACTAAAATATCTATTGCTTTATTTTAGACCCAGTGAACAGATAATAGTTTTTTTTGGTAATATATATATATATATATATATATATATTTGTAAAGAAAATGTTAAATAAATTTATCTTAATATTATTATTATTTTTTATTATATAATTTACTATAGACTAGAGTATAACCCAGTTTTTGTTGTTGTTGTTGTTGTTATTATTGTTGGTCATTGAATTTGTTTGGTGAGAGCATTGCTTATATATATATATATTATATAATATATTGAATACACTACTGTCCTCATCCTCCCCGTCCTCCTCATCCAGTGATAGACCCATTAATTTACATTCAAAAAAAATATATATATTATATTTATATATATATATATATATAGCAAATAGACATTAATTTCCATCAGTTATATGACTTACTTGTTTTTTTTTGTTGCTATACTTTACTTAGTTTTCAATATACAGTATATATATATATAGTTTTTTGTATAGAAAATAAATACTATTATTATGGTATACTCTCTCTCTCTCTCTCTCTCTCTCTCTCTCTCTCTCTCTCTCTCTCTCTCTCTCTCTCTCTCTCTCTCTCTCTCAATATATATAATAGCAATTTCTAACTGTTTAACTGTCTGTTTGTCTGCCTATCCATCAGTCGACTACTACTACTACTACTTGTATTACTACTACCCTATCATTTGACTCATTAAACTCTCTATATATTTGAAATGTCTTAATAATAATAATAATAATATTGTTCAATGTATTTGAAATTGTAGGCAAAAAAATAAATAAATTGAAAATAGCTATACATACTGTATATATATATATATATATATATATATATATATATATATATATATATATATATATATATATATATATATATATATATATATATATATACATGTGATTGATAAAATAAAACAACAACAAGAAACTCATAAACTGGACATATATTACATATTAAATAGTCGTAACATTGACAGAGAGAGAGAGAGAGAGAGAGAGAGAGAGAGAGAGAGAGAGAGAGAGGAAAAAACTAAAGTACAGAATCTGCAGAATTTTGTTTTGTTATTATTATTATTATTATTATTAGTATTTTGTTGTTGTTTTTTATTCTGTATATTATTATCATTAACAATATCTATACAATATATATATATACAGTAAAAACTATTACAATACTTAAGTTGCTATTATACTATACGGTATATAAATATATATATATTATATACTATATTTGTTTTTTATTTGTTAAGCTAATAAATAGTTAAGTGTATATAATAAATAAATATCAATATCTTTTTTAACAACAACAACAACAACAACAACAACAATACAAACATTTAATCAATTACTGTATATTATTTATATGTTAATTTGTTTACTTTTTTTTTAAAATAAATACTGTATTAATAAAAAAAAACTATAGGTCTATACACTATATTGTGAACATTATAATTAATTTTGATAATTATCTATAATAAACAACTATAGTATAGTTTATGTATGTAATGTACATTGAATACAAATTAATAGATTATAAAAAAAATAAAAGTTTTATATATAATAATAATAATAATAAATTCATTGAATTTACTGTATATGTAATTAGCAAATATTTGCTAAAATAATAATAATAATAATAATAATAATAATAATAATAATAATAAATATCCTAGCATTATATTATAATTATAGTAATAAAAATTTTTGTTTTTAATTTAGTTAATTTTGAGCTAATCTCACATATAAAATTATATCCATGTAAATGTAAATTATTAATTAATTTTATTTATTTATTTTTTTGTTTGTTGGTTTAAATAGGTTTAAATGAATTTAATAAATAAATGTTTAGATAAATAGATTAACATTAAGTTAAAAATAAATTATAATATACTTGTATTTAGTTGAAAACTTATTGATAATTAATAATTTGCAATATATATATCATAATAGATATTAAACTAAATAAAAATAATCTAAACTTAATAATAATTTTAATGACAAAAAAAATTACATTTGTTTTTATTTATTTAATTAATATTTAATAAAATGAAATCTTAAAGAATATTCTTTAATATAGATTTTAATTAATTTTATTAAATATAATAATTATCTTATAATTATTATTACTATTTAAGTATTAATTTTGAAATAAGTCTTAATGTTTTTATAAATGTTTTTATAAATTTATGTTATTTTTTATGTAAGTTTCTGTTGTCGATAATAATTATTAATAATTATAATAAAATAATTATTATTTCTGAAAATATTTAATTTATCATAAAGTTAAACATATATATATATATATATATATATTATATACTAAATAATAATTATTAACTACAATATTATATAATTATGTTATTTTTATCTTGAATATAATTATTATTTACAAAAATATATAAATATATATAATATATTGAATTTCCAATTAATTTATGTAATATTTTTTTAAAAAATATATATTAATGTTAAATAAATCTCATTAAAATTACATTAATTTTTTTTAGTAAACAATAATTATTTTGATTTCAAAAATTGCAAAATAATTTTCATTAAAATATTAGATGCAATTAATAATTTAATGATATATATATATATATAAGCAATAAGTAATTATTATTATTATTTAAAATTTTACATTTTTAAAAAATATTATGAAATATATATTTTTTGAATTATATTATTAATATTCAAAGAAACCTTAATAATACTGTAATCTTATATATTAATTAATTATTTATTAATTCAATGAATTCAAGAAATTTAATATCTATTAAACCAGAAAAATATGATATTTAAATAATAAGAAATATAATATCATATTTTTATTTAAATAAAAATATATATAATTATAATTATTATTTAAACTTATTTTAAATTATCTATTATTAGATTTTATTTTCCTGAATAAACATTTATTAATTAAGTTTATAATCAGTATATATATATATATAATATGTTTTTTATATTATAAAATCTAAATAACAAATAAAAAGTTATACAGATTAAATTTATTTATTTAAAATATTATATAAAATATATTATTTAATATAAATTTAATATATATTTATATTTATATACAAATACCAATATATTTAATGTAATTTTGTATTATATATTTAGTTACAGTATTTTATAGATTAAAATCCTAGTGATTTAAATACTACAATATATATATATAATAAAATAATAGAAAATAGCATTTTATTTGTATTTAAAAAGTTTTTTTTTTAAAAAAAGTATTAAATTTCTAAAGCGATTTATTGTTAAAGAAAATATCATATAAATATATTTAAAATAAAAAAATAAAATTATATCTTTTATTCAAATAATATATTTTCAGTGTCTATAATACTGTATATATATATTGTATTGATATATATATATATATATTTATAATCACATATGTAAAGTATATAATAAATACATTAACTAAATAATCTTTTTTTTAATACGATTTTGTTGTTTTGTTGTATTAATAAAAAAAAAGTTTTCTCTCTATTATTTAAAATTTTAAAGTTTAACATTTATTTTGTATTTAACTATACGATGCATATAAAAAAAACACACACAACACATATACACACACATACACACACACATACACACACACACACACACACACACACACATACACACACACATACACATACATACATACACATACATACACATACATACACATACATACACATACATACACATACATACACATACATACACATACATACACATACATACACATACATACACATACATACACATACATACACATACATACACATACATACACATACATACACATACATACACATACATACACATACATACACATACATACACATACATACACATACATACACATACATACACATACATACACATACATACACATACATACACATACATACACATACATACACATACATACACATACATACACATACATACACATACATACACATACATACACATACATACACATACATACACATACATACACATACATACACATACATACACATACATACACATACATACACATACATACACATACATACACATACATACACATACATACACATACATACACATACATACACATACATACACATACATACACATACATACACATACATACACATACATACACATACATACACATACATACACATACATACACACACATATATATACAGATTAGATATTGATTGAAAATCAAAATGTTATCAAATAGTTTAGTACAGTATAAATAAATATTATACAAAATATTTCAGTAGTTACTACTACTACTACTACTACTACTACTACTACTACTACTACTACTATATTATATAAAAGTTATTTGAAAAACCAATACCTGACATATCAGTAATCAATTATATTCAATATATATGTAATACATTATAAATTTATACTGAAATATATATATATATGATATATATTATTATATAATAAATAAAAAATATATTATTAAGCTTTAGGTGGGATTTTTAGTTATTATTATTATTATTATATTTAGTTATTTTTTATACTTTTTTTTATATCATTTAAACATTATTGTTATTATTATCCATTGAAAAAAATAAGTGATGGCAAAAGTGATTGATTTAATAATAATAATAATAATAATATTAAATAAAAATCACTGAAAAATATCAACAAAATTCCTATGGATTTAATAATAATAATAATAATAATAATATTTCCTGAGATTATTATTAAAAATAAATAAAATCTTATTTAAAAAATAAAAAACATTTATGTTATATTGAAAAAATAATTAATAACTAATTTATAAAAACTATTTGTTATTATATATGTATTGATTTATTGACACACTGTTTGAAAACTGTTTATATGTTAATAATTATTATTATATTTAAAAAAAAACTTATATATTAATTATTGTTAAATTTAATTTTCAAAAAAAAAATTATTGCAATTAAGTTTATTGATTATTGTTTTTTTTATTGTATAACTATTTTTTTATTTAGTAACAATAAATAATATCAGATTTATTGATCAATTAATATATTTATGATTATAATATAGAGTTATAATTATTTTATAAATATATTTTTTTTGTATTATTTGTAACAATTAAATAGCAATTAATATTATTTTATTTTTTTTGTTGTTAATAAGATTAAATAATAATTATTAGTCTAATTATTTTTTTTGTGGGGTTAGTATTTAGCTAATAATAATTATAATATTAATGGGTATTAATATAATTGAAAATTAATGACTTTTTTGTGTTATATTCATATCAATTAACTGTCAAAATAATTGGTTGGATTTAATTAAATAAATGTGTAATAAAAACAATTAATGCGTGCAATTTTCATAGTAAATACAGTAAACATATATATTGATATAAATTAATGTATTATATATATATATATATATATATATATATAAACTGTATACTACAGAGAGAGAGAGAGAGAGAAAGAGAGAGAAAGAGAGAGAAAGAGAGAGAAAGAGAGAGAAAGAGAGAGAAAGAGAGAGAAAGAGAGAGAAGAGAGAGAGAGAGAGAGAGAGAGAGAGAGAGAGAGTAATTAATTGTAAACATATTGTGAAATATATTTTATTTTCTCATTTTTTTTGTTGTTGTTGTTTTGTTGTTGAAATAGTTTCTCTCAACTAGTAAAGTGTGTTATATTTTTATGAAAATAAATTAATACCCGTTTTTCTTTTGTTATATAATAAAACTAACACAAAAATACAGTATTATTATTATTATTACTGTGAAAGCTTTTAGTGATGACAACAATTTTTCAAAAAACTTAATAATTTTCAACTAAATAATAAATATATATAAAAATAGTAGTAATATGTTAGAGGAATAAAATGGACTTTAAAAAAATGCAATTAAAAATTACAAGTAATACTACAGTATATATATATTATACACTTTATATATATATATACTGTAGTGTATTATATAATAGAAAATAATTTTTGTTACTTTTAACAGTATGTTTCAACAACAACAACAACATAAAAAATGACAAATATTTAATATAATTATATATATATATAAAACAATTTTAAAATTTCCAACAACAACAACAACAAAATAAGATAATAATATTTTTTAAAAAAATTAAATAATAATAACTATACATAAAAAAAAATTAAATTTTTAACCAAAAATTTCAAATGAAATGTAAATTACATAGAAAAATACACACATTTTTTGTTTAGTTAATTAAAATTTACATAAAAATAAAATTTTATGTAAAAAAATAGATACATTATTATGTGTCATATGTTTAGTATATATACACAGGAGTTGTCAAAAAAATACTAATGTGTTATAATATATTCAACAATAATATAAATATATATTAGTAGTTATATTTAAATGTATAGTATTTATTAATATTATTATTATTACAAACAAATATATATATATATATATATATATATATATATATAAATTTTATCATTGATTTTTTATACAGTACTTACTATAGCTAAACATTTTTGAAATATATAATATATATTATATTATTTTTTTTATAAAACATAGTTAAATTTATACAACTTTAATTAATTGATTAATTTACTAAATCTATAAATAAATTAAAAATTATAAACTAAAATTTAAATAAAATAAAAACAAATAGTTTAATTGGACCACTTAAACAAAAATTAATTTAGTTAAATATTATTTATTTTTATTAATTAGAAATATTTTTTTATAAAAGTACAGTAAATAAAAATAAAGTTGAAATTAAAAACTTGAATTTAGTATTTAGTTTTTTTTATTATTATTAATTTCTCTATTTGTTTATTTTATTTTCAATTTCAACAATTTTTTTGCCCTAAAAATAAAATAAAAATATAGTAAACATTAATGAGTTTTATTTTATATCTCTCTATTTATACAAACAAATTGCAATACAATTGCTATGAATTTTTTAGTATTTTATTTTTAGTTTTGTTTTAATTGAAAACTTTATATACAGTATATATAGCTTTTTTAAATAGTCTTAAATCATATGAATAAAAATTTATATACATATACAGTATAAGTATATTATAATATAGTAGTACTACTACTACTACTATAGCATTCAAATTACTAAATAAATATAAAAAAATAAATAAATTTCTTTTTTTAATTAATTAAATGTGTTTTGCTATGTATGTGTGTGTGTGTGTGTGTGTGTGTGTGTGTGTATTGAGCAATACTCCAATACTCCAATACAACTCAATTGACTTTTTTTTATGTGTGTGTGTCTGTATATGTGGTGTCTAAGTATTTAAATAAATATTTGTTTATTTGTTTTTGTTGGTTACTCTATGTGTATGTGGGTGTGATTGTGTGTGTGTTTCTATGTCTCTGTCTATGTATTTATGTGTTTGTGTCTATGTATGTGTGTGTGTCTATGTATGTGTGTGTTTCTATGTATGTATGTGTGTGTGTCTATCTATGTATGTATGTGTGTGGTGGTATGCATGTATGTCTATGTATGTATGTATGTATGTATGTGTGTGTGTGTGTGTGTGTGTGTGTGTGTCTATGTATGTATGTGTGTGTCTCTATGTATGTATGTGTGTGGTGGTATGCATGTATGTATGTCTATGTGTGTGTGTGTGTGTGTCTATGTATGTCTATGTATATGTGTGTGTGTTTGTCTATACATCTAATTTTAATACTTTTTGAATTTAATGAATATTTTATCTATTTTTTTGTTTTTATACCAATAAATTAGTTAATTTCTATGTTTATATACAGTATGTGTGAATAAATTAAATGCTATTAAAATTGTTTTTAAAAATGTCCAATTTATTGTATGATATTATTTATGTTTTAAAAAAATAAATAATATAAATCAATCTATAAAAACTTGTATATATATATATATATATATATAACTAAAAGTTTATTTAATTAATTATATATATATATATTAAAAATAATATATTTATAAATAATTTGTTTGTAGTTTTTTTTTGTTGGATTTATGATACATATTACTAGAAAATAATTGATTGAATGATTTGACAAATATATTGATAACTACTGTATATTATTATAATTTATTATTAAATAAAATAAAATATTTTTTAAAAAAGTTTATCATTTATTATTTTATAGATAATAAATTATAAACTCTATTATTATATTTTTTATTTTATAAAAAAACTCAATTATATTGACATTTATTATTTCTAATAAACATTTTATATATATATATATATATATTGAAATATAATATAATGTAAAATCATTTATCATTTATATTATTGATGAGATGATGACATGAATACTAAATATATATATTTTTAAAAATCTATAATATTTCTAAATAAAACTCTATTATTAAATCAAATAATATTTTTAAAAATAAAATTTTAAACATTCATATTATTAATAATCATAATAAATATATTTTTAAAAATATTTATTTTTTATCGATATTTTTATTCTAATAAAATATATTTTTTACAATTTATTTCAATTATATATATATATATATTGACTACAATATACAATAAAATCTACGAAAATATTTATGTTTTTTTTAAAAATCATATTATTTTTATTATTGAAGTTAATCTACAATAAATATTTAGTTTATTATTATATAAAAAAATAAAATAAAACTTATTTGGTTATTGAATTGTAACAAACAAATCACTATTCAATTTATAACTATTTATATACAGTATATATATATATATATATATATATATATATATAGATATAGATATGTATAGATATATATAGATATATATATTTGTCATTATATTTGCCAATCATTTTGTTGTTTTATTATAGTAAAGAAAACATAAACAAAAATATATTACAATTTAATTCACGTTGAAAAAAATTATTTTACTTTTTTCTATATATATATATAATAATAATAATAATAAAATAATAAATATTTTTATATAAATTAATAATTTTAATAATTTAATAAACATATAACATATATAAAATTGTAAACTATATAATACACTAAAAAAATATTTTTAGTTATTGTATTGTATATTTAGTAGGATTATGATTAAAAAAAATAATTATATCTAAAATTATGATTTAAATTTTTATTTAAAATTATAATTTTAATAAATATATAATAACTTATTACTAGTATTACTAACTTATTTTTGTTAAACTCTAGTATAGCTAACAAACAAACAAACAAACAAACAAAAAATATTTTTTTATTATTATTAAAAATAGTATATAATTTTCAAACAAACTTTAAAAGTTTGTTTTATGGATTCTATATGTTTGTGTGTGTGTGTGTGTGTCTGTGTGTCTGTGTGTCTGTGTGTTGGTTTTCAAAGTGCGAATTTTAAAATTTTGATTTCAGATTTAGATTCTCCATCAAAAATAAGGTATAGGGGATCAGCATTGAAATTTTGATATCTCTTCAGGAACATAGATATAAAAATGGCGGCCAAAGTACAAAAAATTATGTTATCAGATTTAATAAGCTTAGATAATCTTAAAAATTAAAAATATTATGATTCTATATAAAATTTTATTTTATATATACATAAAAATGGCTGCTAATATACAAAATTTATTAAATTAAAAAAATAGTATATTATTTACTACTATAGAATACAAATTTAAATTTAAACAAAAATAATGCACTTTTATATAGTAATATATAGTAATACATAGTAATATATAGTAATATATAGTAATATATAGTAATATATAGTAATATATAGTAATATATAGTAATATATAGTAATATATAGTAATATATAGTAATATATAGTAATATATAGTAATATATAGTAATATATAGTAATATATAGTAATATATAGTAATATATAGTAATATATAGTAATATATAGTAATATATAGTAATATATAGTAATATATAGTAATATATAGTAATATATAGTAATATATAGTAATATATAGTAACATATAGTACTATAATACATAGTAATAAATGGTAATATATATACATACAATACATACAATACATACAATACATACAATACATACAATGCTTACAGTACTTACAATACTTACAATACTTACAATACTTACAATACTTACAATACATACAATCAACATTAATAATTGCGTTAACATTAATATTGCGTCAACATTAATATTACGTCAACATTTAATAATTGCGTTAACATTAATAATTGCGTCAACATTAATAATTACGTTAACATTAATAATTGCGTCAACATTAATAATTGCGTTAACATTAATATTACGTTAACATTAATAATTGCGTCAACATTAATATTACGTCAACATTTAATAATTTTAAAAAAGTGAAGTCTCAGTACAAGTCAAGACATCGAAGGGACAACATGTAAGTCAAATTTATTTCTTAATTAAATATAATTATTTTAAATATATTAATAATTAATTATTAATATTTATTTTTTATTTGATATTTGTGATTTTAATATTGCGTCAACATTAATAATTGCGTCAACATTTATAATTGCGTCAACATTAATAATTGCGTTAACATTAATATTGCGTCAACATTAATATTACGTCATTTAATAATTTTAAATAGTGAAATTATTATTTCAAGTCTCAGTTCAAGTCGAGCCATCGAAGGGGCAACATGTAAGTAAAATTTATTTCTTAATTAAATATAATTATTTTAAATATATTAATAATTAATTATTATTTATTTTTTATTTGATATTTGTGTGATTTTAATAATTGCGTCAACATTAATATTACGTCAACATTTAATAATTTTAAATAAAGTGAAATTATTATTTCAAGTCTCAGTTCAAGTCGAGCCATCGAAGGGAATGTACTATCGTACTATGTACGTAATATTTATTTTTAACTAATCATATTACAGATTATTGTATTATATATTAATTGAATATTAAAATTCAAGTCATATTTAAGATCAAGACATTTATGATTATTTGAATAAAATGTCTACTATTAATATGTGCAACATTTGTCAATTGAATGTCGAACTTATTCAATTTGCTCTAATGGAAAAACCTTGTATTCACCGCTTTTGTCCTTCATGTTTGATGTCACTTATAAAGACTGCATTCGATCAATTTAAAGATCTCAACTGTGCATATTGTCGTAATTTATGGATGAATAAAAACGAACTTAATTTTGGAGTAAAAGCACATCTTCTTCAACATCCTAATTACTTTGATATTCTTGAAATTAATGTAAACAATAACTATAATATAGATAATCAAAATATTATGATAAATGATCAAATCGTGTCTTCAGAAATTATTTTTATTGAAGAAATAATTACAATTATTGACTATGAAATTATAACTATTGATTAAATAATTTGTATAAATTTCATTAAAAGGAAATTAATTAAATAAAAATATTTTTGAAAAAATTAATTTGAATAATATTTTCTTTATTTATGTGATTACCTTTTTGTTGCGTCAACATTTTATTGTGTTATAAAGTAGTAATTGTAAGTCAAGTCATTTAAAATCTGTCATTTTAAGGCCAGCTATCGGAGAGAACAGTCGTAATTAAAATAAATTATTTATAAATCTAAATTAGTTATCTTTATTTATAATAAATATAAATATTAATATAAAATAATTACTTTATTTATGTGATTACCTTTTTGTAACATCAATATTATTATTGAGTCAACATTATTACGTCAACAGTTTATTGTAATATAAAGTAATAATTATAAGTCAAGTCATTTGAAGTCGAGCTATCGGAAAGAACAGTCGTAACTATTATAAATTATTTATAAATTTAAATATGTCATGTTTATTCCTAATTGATATAAATATTATTTTCTTTATTTATGTGATTACCTTTTTGTTGCGTCAACATTTTATTGTTATAAAGTAATAATTGTAAGTCAAGTCATTTGAAGTCGAGCTATCGGACAGAACAGTCGTAAGTAATATTATAATTTAAAAACGTCTTAATTTTATATAATTATTATTTTTAATTATTTAATAGATAAATAAATATGTCTGATTCACAAGATTTTGACGATGAATTAGATGCTATTCTTGCAAACATAGAATTTGATGATAACGGTAATGTTATTGATATAGCGCAAATATTTGACGAAGAATTTGATGAAAGCCTTCAAAATATTGAATTTAATAATTATGGTCAAGTTATGAGTATAGAAGAAATAGTTCATGATGTTTTAAATCAACTTGTCATTGATGTTTCTCTTGAAATTAATGCTTCTGAATCTTGTGAGGAAACATCAAACGAAACTTCTGACGAAACATCTGGCGAAACTTCATCAGAAATGGATTTTGAAGAAGAAAATGAATCAGATGATGAAATGGATGACGATATTGAAGATATATTAAACAATATTAATACTAACAATGATATTTAAAGCATTGTTATTACATCCATTGTTATTAATCTATATAATTTTATATAAAAAACAATATTCTCATTTTTAATACTATTTGGATTTGTTTATTATTAATGATTAACTTTAAAAATAATTAAAAAAAAAATTCTTAATTACTTTATCAATTAATTTTATTTAAATCTTGTATTTAATAATTTATATGTTTAAAATAAAATAAAAATTTTATATAATATTGAGTTATTTATTTTTAATTAAAAAATCTTATTAAAATGCAAACCCTAATATGAGTTTTTAAAGTTTGTTTCTGGCAATGCTTTCTAGCATTCTCAACTGGTTATTTATTGTTTCTATTTGTGCTAAAATAATTAATCAAACAAACAAACAAACAAAATAAATATGTGACACTATTATTAATTAACATTTATAAAACATTTATTAATACAATGTACTGTATATATATACATGTTTTGTGTATTGATAAATATTACACACAAATTTATCATGGTCAAAAATGTGTATGTGTGTGTGTGCTCTAGTAAAATTGTTTATGTACAATAATTAGGTAGCTAATAATATATATATATATAATGATACAATTAATTATATATATTTTATATATATATATATATATATATATATATATGTTGTTATTGTTAATAATGTTATAACAAACAACAATAACAACAAAAACAATTGAAATAAACTAATGATTAAAAATAATAATAATAAAAATAGATATAACAACAAAAAATAAAATTTTAAAAAATTTTACTTTAATTTTATAAATATATATATACTATGATATATAATAAGATTGTAAAATACAGTAGTATACTGTATACAAAAATTTTGCAATAAATATAAAATATTATTAAATAAAATTATAATTTTTTGGGAAAACTATTTCGTAATCCCTGTCGACTAATATATTGTTATTTTATTATTTGATTTTATTTTTTTGTTTTTTTTTGTTTCTTAAAACTTTATTAAATTTTTTTTCTGTTATTTGTTTTATTTTTGTTTTGAAGTTTTGTCAACAATATATATATATATATATATATATACTAGTACAATTTTTCAATTTTTATTATTATATAAGTAAACACATAAATTACATAATTAGTTTTATTTATTTGTTTTTTTGTTTATTATATTTACTGTAACTTTTATTTTATTTTTATATTAAAAAAAAAACTATAAACTACTTACCATTATTTACTGTAATATTTATTATACTGTTTTAAAATATTAAATTGTAATAAACATACAATAAAATTATATATATATATATATTAATATATTAATTAATTAATATTATTTATATATTTATCTATCTAGTTTATATATATGTTTTTTAAAATATAATTGTAATTTATATGTTTATATGAATATTATATATATATATATATCATATATACTGTATTACATGGACATTATATTTAATTTTATTTATTTAATCAACATATTATTAATAATATTATTGACCAAGTATAATTAAATGCTAATTGATTTTAGACATAATAATTCAATCATTATTAATATAGTTTAAGGACATAACATTTTATATATAAATATATTATTTTATGTATAATATACTAGATTTTTTTTGGGTAATATAGTATTAAATATAAAGTATTAAAAAAATTAATTATTGTAATACTTACTTAATGTATATGTAAATTTTTATACAGTATTTATAGTATAGTATTTATAAGCTAAATCTACTTATTATATATAATATTAATAACAAAATTAAATAAATATATAGTTTAAGACAACAAATTACATGATAACAGTTTTAAGCTTAATTTAATAAGCATATAATTATAGGATTATTACAAATTGAATATTAAAGTAAATTATTAACAGTATATAAATTATGTACAGTATTTTATGTATGTATGTGTGTGTGTGTGTGTGTGTGTGTGTATGTGTGTGTGTGTGTGTGTATGTATGTGTGTATGTGTGTGCCTATGTAAGTGTATGTGTGTATGTATGTGTATGTATGTGTATGTATGTGTATGTATGTGTATGTATGTGTATGTATGTGTATGTATGTGTATGTATGTGTATGTATATGTATGTATGTGTATGTATGTGTATGTATGTGTGTATATGTATAAGTGTATGTATGTGTGTGTGTGTTTGCGTGTGTGTAAATACTTTAATAAATTTAGCCATAATCTCATAAAATTGAGATTAATTTTAACTTTTATATAATTATAGAGAATTTGTTATAAT
>NW_026533250.1:6730000-6757500 GCF_028296485.1 Oppia nitens
TATTGTTTAATAATAAAATATTGTATTATGTGTTTAAATTATTTTATAATTTATTTTAAACAAAATTTAAATGATTTTAATAACAAAAACATATACATACATACTGTACAATGTTTTAGCAATTTTTAAATATTAAAAATATATAAAATATATAAAATAATAGACTATTTGTAGAAAAATTGAGAATTTAATGTACAGAATATTCTATGTATAACTCTATTTTAAAATTCAATGAAAATCTATTAGTAATTATTACTATTTTTATATAAATATACAAATAAATACATTGTTTTAATTTAATAATTTTTTTTATAATAATAGTAGTACTGTATATATACAGTATATATATATTTAAAATCTATAACTTTTTTAATATAAATTTTTTATGTTTGTTTATTTAGATTTTTATTTATTATTATTATTAATTTTTGAATTTATTAAACATAATTTTTCAAGAATTATAGAGAATATATTATTTTTTTAGTAAAAAATAAATTTTTTATATTAAATGTTTGGATTTTATTAAAATAATATTTTTACTAAAAATTATTTGATGCCATATATATATAACATAATATAAGTAAATATATTTAATATAAACTTTACTAAACTTTAATAATCATATATAATATATTTGAAAAAAATATTTAATATATATATATATATATATATTTATATTCTGTATATAAAGTAATAGATTCCCCAATGATTTGTGTCATATATGCTTACATACAAGTTATGTCTTAAATTAGAAATGCTATACAAATTAGTAATACTAGTGATGCAAATATAACAAAAAAAAAATAAAATAAAATACAGTATATATATTAAATCTTTTAAAACATAACACACACACACACACACACATAAACACAGTGAGTGCGAGTGTGTATGTATGTACAGTATGTTTGTGTGTGTGTGTGTGTATGTGTGTGTGTGAGTGAGTGTGTTTATGTAAGTGTGAGTGAGTGAGTGTGTGTGTGTGTCAGTGTTTATGTGTGTGAGAGAAAAAAAAATTATTATTAAATGTATAGTTATTTTTAAAACCCCACCACCAATGCATACATAATTCAATACATGATATATATATATATATTGTATATAACTATTGTATATATTGTGAGTCAATTGTGTATTAAATTACTACAAATAATGTTTGTTAACTGTTTTTTTGATTTTTGATTTTTATTTTTTTTAAAAAACAATAAAAAATAAAATGTTTAGATAAATAGTTGATAGATTTAAAAATAATTTAGTAATATAATATAGTAATGTTTATTTGTATATTTATATGTAAGTGTGTGTGTATGTATGTGTGTGTGAGTGTGTGTGTGTGTGTGTGTGTGAGTGTATGTATGTATGTATATATGTGTGAGTGTGTGTATGTGTGAGTGTTTGTGTGTGTAAGTGTATGTATGTGTGTGTGTGTATGTATGTGTGTGTGTGTGTGTGTGTGTGTGTGTGTGTGTGTGTGTGTGTGTGTGTGTGTAAAAGCTATTCAAACACATTTTCACTTATTTTATGTTAATACATAAATATAAACCAACAACAAAAAAATAAACAAAAAAAATATCATATGATATCATTAGTATACAGTATATATATACTGTATATAAATGTTATAAATGTTTACTAGATTTTTCCTATTTTATTTTTTTACTTTGTTAACCGATTTTTTTTTTGTTTTTTTATTATTATTATTATTATTATTTGATGTTTGAAATGATACTTTCATAAACTAAAAACAGTTTTTATATATACTGTATATACACTATATATAATTTATGCTAAATAAACTAATGAAAAACAAAACAACAAAATATATATATATGTATATATATATAATGTGATAATATTTTATGCCCGATAATGAGCCAAAAAAATATTTTTATTTATATTTATTTATTTTTTTATTTTTTATTTGTCACTAATGTATGAGATTTGCAATAATAATTTTTTATATGTATATATATTACTGTATAAATATTATATTATTAAATTAATATCTTATATATATATATAAATCAAAACAATTACTTTCTATTCAATATTCATAATCAAAAATCTTATTAATATTTAAATGATGTGATAATAGGGTATATCATAAAAATATAATTAATTAATTAAAAATAACAACAACAAAAATTTTATGAAAATATTATTTTATTTTTTTTTTATTAAAAAGGTATTTATTTTTGAAAAATCTTTTCAATAAAATTATTAAATTTATTATTATATTATTATTATTATTATTTTATTTTGTGTTTAGCTAAGCCATCAATCGTTTATTTTTTTTATAAAAATAATATTTTATTTTCTCTGTTTTGTTTGAGACACTTCAACATTGTCTGTCAAACATTATATATATATATATATAATATACAAAAATTGCTGGCATTTTATAAATACCACATTTTTATCACTAGTATTATTAGTAGACATATATGGATAACATAACTATTATATATATATATCTAATATTATGATAAAATAAAATGTTATGTGAATTATGTACACATTTTGCTTTTAAAAAAATGTATTCAAAATAATTGTTGTTTTATTTTCTCTTTATATTATTATTATTATTATTTAGTTATATATTTTCAGTCATTGAACCGACATATGATATATATATATATATATATATTATTTAATATATATATATAATATGTATATACATATAACGCAATCGTGTGACATATATATATATATAATAGACATCAATAGATGAGAGGATAGAGAGAGAGAGAGAGAGAGAGAGAGAGAGAGAGAGAGAGAGAGAGAGAGAGAGAGAGAGAGAGAGAGAGAGAGTTAAAGTTAGAGAATCGGGAGATGAAAGTGATGTATGAAACAAATATAATATGAAACAGTAGTCTATGTGCTGCTGCCTGAGTGTCTACTACTACTGTACTTACTGTACTACTAGTGCTCTAACCTAACCTAACCAACCAACAAATTATAACTAACTGTGCTCTCAGATTGTATGTATCTCTCTGTGCACTGGTATGTGTGTATATGTGCTAATAGTTTAAACAATATATTATATCTACTGTACCCCTCCTGAAAACAAAACTAACTAATAAATAAATTACAAAATATTTTTTTTAAAACTAAAAAAAATATAATATAAATAAATTATATTATTATATACTATAGTATAAAGTTGTATGAATAATATACGCCAGAAAAAATCAAATTAAATTAATTTATTAGTTGTTATACATATATAATAATATTATTATTAAATATAATAATAAATTTTTGCATCAGTGATCAAAAAATATTATGATGATTATATTATATTTATTATAATTTGATTATCTATACATATAATCTAACATAATATTTTATTTTATTTTTTTAAAAATAATAATAATATTAAATATTAAAATTAATTATTGATATTATATATATAATATAAAAAAAATTATTATACTTACCTATACCTATAATATTATTATTATTATAACATTGTATGCTAATTCAACAAACATATTAAATGTTTATTATTATTTTTTTATTATAATAAAATATATATAATATTTTAAATTATTAATTAAAATATATTATTATCATTATTATCTACCAGTGATATAGCTTATGGATCATCATTAGTGATATAAGCAACAACAACAACAACAACAATAACTAAAAACTTTATCTAAAAATATTATCCACAAAAAAATAATATACTATACCTTCAAACAACAAAAAATAACTACTATTTTCTAATAATAATAATAAACTAATAATAAATGACTGTTTCCTACTTAAGTAATACTATTATTAACAATAGTTTACTAATGAATACCACAACAACAACTACCGTTACCATTACCACTACCACTACCATCAACTATGGCCTAATAGACAGTACCGGTATGTCTATCGGTGTCGTCGCCGATGGCGGCGGTATTGCCGACACCATTGGCCACAATGATTACTGGCCATACGATTGGCTATCTAATTGTTTGGACGAGTTTCGTGAAATTTATCTACCGATTCACGGCTGGATTAGTGTAATTGTTTGCCTGTTTGGCATAATAGCCAACATATTGAACATAACGGTGCTGACCAGGTATTTAGTGTCGACCAATAAGTTTAGTATTGCTATATATATATATATATACTGTATATAAAATATTATTTTTAAACAAAAAAATAATGTTTATTTATTTTAGCTATTTTTTTATTAATATATATATATTTATATATACACTGTATAACATATAAGATATTTATTTATTAATAAATTAATTAGAAATTTAATTATTTAATGCAAACATACATTCAATTGTTTATACAATGTTTTTTTGTTGTTGTTGGTTATATTATATTGATAGTATATATATATACTATATATAGATATCTATAGTTGTTATAAATTATAAATTATCTAAATTATAAACCAATGTAATTCAATAATAATGATACAGTATATATATATATATATATATATATAATATTATATAATAAATATTTTATCAAAACTAATAACTAAATTATTAATTATTAATAATAATAATGAAACTAATATTTTTTTTAATGACAGTTATGTTGCTTTTTATTTTGCTAAATTGTTGCTAAATTTTATTATTATTACAGTATTATTATTATTACTAACATTGATTTTTATTTTATTTAAGTACAGTATAAAATTAATTATAGGTAATAGGTATGATAGAAATCCTAATAATAATAATAAAACATTTAATATATAAAAATAAATAAATACAGTAAAAAAATGGGTTTAATAATTAATTTAGTAAATATTTTTTTTTTGATATGTCTAATATAAAATGAAATTAAATTATATAAACTGCAGTAGAAATAGTTTATTATTATTATTATTATTATTATTATTATTATTATTATTATTATTACAATAATATACAGTATGTTATAATGTTAATTTTTTCAAAAAAAAATTATATTAATATAACAAAATTTTAAAATTTAGATAAAAAAATAATTATAAAAAAAACTTTAAGCTAGAGATGCTAATCAAATTTATTTAAAAAATTATATATATATATATATATATATATACAAAAATTTTTTTAAAAAATCCAAAATTAAGTTAATTATAATATGCTAGTAATAGTAAGTAATTTTCCCTATTTTTAAGTGCTTTTAACTAATTAAAAATGTAATTTTTGCATAATTTTTATATATAATAAATATCTAAAGTATATATGAAATATTTATATTAGTATATATATATATACATACAATAGGATAGATTAGGTTATATTAGTTTGAATTATATAATTTATATATATATATATATATATTTCTAGTATGTATTTATTTTCTAAATGATAATGATAATGATGATTATATTTAATACTAATATAACATTAATTTAATTTATTTTTTTTTACAAATTTTTATCTAATAAAACATAATTAGAAAGGAAATGATTTCGCCGACAAACGCCATACTCACGGGACTGGCAGGTAATCATAGATATATATACTTTACTACTACTATATTAATTAAATTAAATGGGCACCGGGAGGTGACCATTATATATATATATATATTATATTTATAAAGTACTATATGTGTGTTGTAATTTGTAAACACATACAGTTCCTCACCAAACATACACATCCAACACAACATATCCTATTTCTTATTTATAAAATGTATATTTAATTCATATACATATATACTGTATATATATATATATATATATATATATATATATATATATATATATATATATATATATATATATATATATATATGTTTGTGTGTGTGTGTTTGTATATATATATATATACATATATATATATATAGTAATTATTGGTTATAATTATAACTTGAAATTTTTCTCAACTATAGCACACAAAAAAATGCTTATAAATTATTATTTTATTTTTTTCCTCAAATTTATAAATATAAATACTTTTACCCATCGGAAAAATCCTATGACATATGAAATATATTAAATACAATATTTATATATATATATATATATTAAATACTTTATTATTTTTACAGTAGTTTATAATATCATCAGATATTTGTGTGTGTGTGTGGTATATATATATATACTGTATATATATACTCTAAATGTTAAATGTTAATAAAACATTCAATAATAATAATAATAATAATAAAATTTTAGAAAAATGAAAAATTCTGTAAATTTCTATAAATAAATTTCTATATAGATTTCTATATATATATATATATATATATATTTAATGTATTTCTAGGATTGCTGGATGTCCTCTTAAAAAAAATATTAAAACCAAATAATTATAAGATTTATGTTTTTTTGTGCGAATCAATTAAATTATTAATTAAAAACAATTTTCTTAAAAATAATAATAATCGTTATTTAAAAAAAAACATTTTAAACAATTTTTATTTAAAAAAAATCTAACTTGACAATTTTTTCATAATTAAATTAAATATATATTTTCAAAAAAAAATTTAATTCATGAAATTTAATATAAAATGTTTTTTAAGTTAACTAAAAATAATTACAAGTAATTTGATATATATATATATATATATATATATATATATATATATATATATATATATATATATATATATATATATATATTAGTAAATTTTCCAAACAATCAAACAAACAAATAACAATACAATTAGTATGATTATAGACTACAATATAATTTTATTGTTTTCTAAATAATTATTTGGCAATCCTAGTAGTATAATAGTAATAGTAATACTGATAATTTGAAAATTGCATGAAAATGAGTGATCACTTAAGTGATTATTATTTCATCTCTCTCTCTCTCTCTCTCTCTCTCTCTCTCTCTCTCTCTCTCTCTCTCTCTCTCTCATTCACTCACTCTCTCTCTCTATCTCTAAGTTATCACTTCAACAAAAAAAAATATTTTAAAAAATAAAAATAATTAATACACGCCTGAATAGTACAGTGTATATCTATAAATAAATACAGTTATATTTATATAATTTATTATATATATATATATATATAATATAAAGGACCCGCAAATTGTTTATACAAAATACAATTGTAGGCAAATTTATATACAGTATATATATATAGATATATACTGTATATATATATTGTATAATTAATATATGTGTGTATCTGTTTTATATTATTATAATTACAGTTAGCGATGATTGAAACATATTTGTGTCTAAAATTTGTGTTGTATATGTTTCCACTGTTATTCAAAAATAAATTATTATTAATTTAAATTAAAAATTTATATATATATATATATATACAGTATATGCTTTTGTATTCATATAATAATTTATTATATAATATATCAATTTATTACAAACACACATACATTGCTAATACTATGTTATCAATACATTCACATAATATATATTTATTGGTAATTATAAAAATTATTTTCTATATAATATAATAATAAAACTATTTATGAATACTATATATCAATATATTGAAAATTTAATTTTTGTGTGCAATATATCATTTAAAAAAAAATTATAATTATTTTTTATTGTTTGAGATTTTATGCATGAAAATAATTTCTTTATATTTATGAATACTATTATTATTATTATTATTATAGTTTTATTTCTAAATATAATATATTAGTTCATAATTTTATCATTTTTTCTCCCATAGGAATTGATAAAAATATTTTATATATATATATATAGTTTAATATAATATAATAAAATTAAAATTTTTATTATACACTTCATAGATATATTATAATTCATAATTATTAATTAATTATCATGGGAAATTATTATTTCCGAAAATTGTTAAAAATTAAAAATCAATGAAATATATACATAAATTTTTTAGCAAAACTTTATTAATATTATTTATTATATAAGCATTATATGGTATTAATAATTTTAATAATAATAATACTATTAAATGTTATATTATTATTAATAAGAAATTATTTATATTTTAATATTTATTTATTTTTTTGATAATAATTTAATATTTTTTATATTTTGTCTTTTTTAACAAAAAAAAAATAAAAAACATCAAAACAGTTGCCGATATGCTTGTGATGACCACATATTTGCCGTTTTCAATACACAACTTCATTAGCTATGGCCTAACGGATAGCGAAAAATATTCAAAAGGTTGGGCAGTGTTTACCCTAATTCATGCCCACTCGTCGATAGTATCGCATACTATATCCATATGGCTGACCGTTATACTGGCCGTCTGGCGATATGTATCTGTCAGGTATGTACTGTATATAATATATACTATATATATATATGTGTGTGTGTGTGTGTGTATGCGTGTGTATATGTACCTGTATATGTAAGTATGTATGTGTGTGTATATGTAAATATGTAAGTGTGTGTGCATGTAAATATGTATGTGTGTATGTGTATGTATGTGTATGTATGTGTATGTATGTGTATGTATGTGTATGTATGTGTATGTATGTGTATGTATGTGTATGTATGTGTATGTATGTGTATGTATGTGTATGTATGTGTATGTATGTGTATGTATGTGTATGTATGTGTGTGTATGTGTAAATATGTAAGTGTGTGTGCATGTAAATATGTATGTGTGTATGTGTATGTATGTGTATGTATGTGTATGTATGTGTATGTATGTGTATGTATGTGTATGTATGTGTATGTATGTGTATGTATGTGTATGTATGTGTATGTATGTGTATGTATGTGTATGTATGTGTGTGTATGTATGTGTGTGTATGTGTTTGTATATGTATGTGTGTATATATACCTGTATATGTAAGTATGTATGTGTGAGTGCATGTAAATATGTATGTGTGTATATGTGTAAATATGTATGTCTATGTACTTGACCTATGGTCAACCAACACCACCACCATCGCAACCTAACTGTCCCCCCCTAAATCTCCTTGAATTGTAAATGGGTTATCATAGAAAAACACATATATGTTTATAATAAATAATATAAATATATAGTAAAATAATAGTACATAAAGTAATGCATTTTTATTGATAAAAAACGTGACTCTCATTAAAGTGACAATAATTTCTAAGAAAAATAAGATAATACTATCCTTATTGTTGTTATCTATAAGTAATTGTTTTAGCCTTATTTGTTTATAATAATACTAATAATAATAATTGTAAGTATCAGTAGTGTGTGTGTGTGTGTCAAACAATTGGTCGACTGACTGACTATTTGCCCACACAGTTGTGTTGACCACATGGGAGCCGATAGCTAGTAGTAGTAGTAATAGTTATATGGGGTTAACATTAACCAGTGTATGTGTGTGTGTGTATGTATGTCTATGTATGTGTATGTGTGTGTATGTGTGTGTATGTGTATGTATGTGTGTGTATGTGTATGTATGTGTATCTATGTGTATGTATGTGTTTGTATGTATGTGTATGGGTATGTATGTGTATGTATGTGTGTATGTATGTGTTTGTATGTATGTGTATGGGTATGTATGTGTATGGGTATGTATGTGTATGGGTATGTATGTGTATGTATGTGTGTATGTGTATGTATGTGTATGTATGTGTATGTATGTGTATGTATGTGTATGTATGTGTATGTATGTGTATGTATGTGTATGTATGTGTATGTATGTGTATGTATGTGTATGTATGTGTATGTATGTGTATGTATGTGTATGTATGTGTATGTATGTGTATGTATGTGTATGTATGTGTATGTATGTGTATGTATGTGTATGTATGTGTATGTATGTGTATGTATGTGTATGTATGTGTATGTATGTGTATGTATGTGTATGTATGTGTATGTATGTGTATGTATGTGTATGTATGTGTATGTATGTGTATGTATGTGTATGTATGTGTATGTATGTGTATGTATGTGTATGTATGTGTATGTATGTGTATGTATGTGTATGTATGTGTATGTATGTGTATGTATGTGTATGTATGTGTATGTATGTGTATGTATGTGTATGTATGTGTATGTATGTGTATGTATGTGTATGTATGTGTATGTATGTGTATGTATGTGTATGTATGTGTATGTATGTGTATGTATGTATGTGTGTGTGTGTGTGTGTGTGTGTGTGTGTGTGTGTGTGTGTGTGTGCTGACACAGTTTGCCCTAAACTGATTTGATTATTTAGATTTTATTTATTATTTGTTTTTTTTTTGTATTATTATTATTATTATTGATTGTCGATTTTATTTGTATATAAAGTTATATAACGACAATTGAATCAGCAGTATATATAGATTTTGTTGTTGTTGTTAATGTAATATTTGTTTGTTTGCTTTGACAGTGATATTGCATAACATGTATATTCAATATATATTATTAAAAGTTATTTACTTACTATGTGTGTGTATATATTGTACAGTAGTTTTACTATTTGTATACATTATATATATATATACCGTATATATATATAACAGGGAAATAATAATTAAATTAATGTCAAAAAATATTTTTCTTATTTTCGATACAAATCTAATATAAAATTTTGTTTAAAAAATGATACAAATATTATATAAAAGTTTACTGTATTTAATGTAAATTACTTGGAAATCAATATGATTTACGATATACAGTATATATATATATATATATTTAAATTTTTTATTTTTGATGAAATAGGCAAACAATAACAACAACATAAGAAAACAGAAAATATTTATTCAAAATAAAAAACATTTTAAGGTTTTTTTTAAAGAATATTCCTTAAGTATATATTATAAATACTATTATATAAATTAGATTTATATGTTTATATAGTATATCATTATATAACTTGTGAGTTGTTATATATACAGTAGTATATATATATACTGTGTTACATACACACACACATATATACACACACACACATACACTTGATATATACTATATAAATTAATATATATATTATAGATAAATGTTTTTTTTCATAATAAATATTTAAAATTCAAATATTAAAACTTATATTAATATACATGTATATATATATATATATATATATATATATGAATGTTTGTGTGTAATATATACAGTATATACTGTATATAATATACAGAATTATGATACTGTATTAACTTATTATACAAATTTTTTTACACACACACACACACACACACATACACACACAAAACTTTAATATGTTTTTTTAAATAATTTAATTTAATTAATTTTTTTTTTATAAATATATATATATATATAGTTTTCCGACTGATAGCAAACAATGGTGTAATATGTCTCGGGCCAAGTGTGTCATATTTTTCATTTACATTGCCTGTCCGATATTTTGTATACCCAACTATCTGACATTTACAATCAATAGACACCAATACAATAATACCATCACTTATAAGGTAAGTCATAATTTTGTTGTTGTTGTTGTCTATCTTTTATTGGATTAGTATTATATTTTTATTTATTTTTTTTTTGGTGAGTTATAGACGACTATTTGATATTTTTTTAGTTTAGGATTATATATATATATATATATATATAAACTAAATATTTGTTTTTTATTTATTAATATATATATATTGTTGTTGTTGTTGTTAATAGACATTTGTCTTATTTACTTATATTTGTTATTAAATGATTATAAACACACACACACACACACACACACACACTATATCTTATATTAAATTTATTATATATTATATACAGATATAAATAAATATAGTATAATATATAGTAATATATATATATATATATTTATATGTTTAATATCTATAAGTGACATGTATTAAATAATATCAAATACACACAAAAATTTTATTTTAGTTTTATATATATATATACTGTATATACAGTATAATAGTAAAAGCTATTTAGCTTATTATTATTCTCTAATGTATTTTAATAAAATAATATTTTTTTGATATTATTAATAATTTGTGTGTATGTATGTGTGTGTATGTGTGTGTATGTGTGTGTATGTGTGTGTATGTGTGTGTATGTGTGTGTATGTGTGTGTATGTGTGTGTATGTGTGTGTATGTGTGTGTATGAGTGTGTATGTGTGTGTATGTGTGTGTATGTGTGTGTGTGTGTATATGTATGTATGTATGTATGTATGTATGTATGTATGTATGTATGTATGTATGTATGTATGTATGTATGTATGTATGTATGTATGTATGTATGTATGTATGTATGTATGTATGTATGTATGTATGTATGTATGTATGTATGTATGTATGTATGTATGTATGTATGTATGTATGTATGTATGTATGTATGTATGTATGTATGTATGTATGTATGTATGTGTGTGTGTTAAATGTTTGTCTATATAATCCAAATAAATATATAAAAAAATAAAGTGATAAATTTTTGTGTATAACAGTAAAATCACATTATAAATTGAATATAATGTGTACATTACTTTTTGTAGTATTTGGTTTAGGGGATGAATATAACACACACACACACATACATACATATATACATACAATAAACAAAACAAAAAAAAATATATATATATATAAACTTCAAATCAATAAGTATAGTAAATCAGATAAATTGCAATTTATAAGTATAAGTATAAACTTTTTGTTGTTAATGTTAGTGAGTGAGTGGTTGGTTGGGTGAGTGAGTAAGTGAGTGGTTGGGTGGGTGAGTAAGTAAGCCAGTGAGTGAGTGAGGGATAGTCTAGAGATCAAAGAGTTATCGGTTAGGAGGAAAAAGTTAAGACAACCGGAGAAGCGCTATACATGTTGTTGTTGTTGTTTGTATTGCTTTTATATATATATATTTATATACAGTAATACAGTATTATAGTGTATTATATAAGGTATATATATACTGTATATACCGTATAATGTTTAGACTATTAGTAGTAGTAGTAGTAGTAGTAGTAGTAGTTGTAGTAGTAGTAGACGTGATTTACAGATCAAATAAATAAGTTTTTTGTTAATATTTTTTATTTTATTTTTGTTTAGTTTTTTTTTATATATTATTACTTTTATTTTGTTGTTGTTGTTGTTGTAGTAGTTTTGGGTTAACTCATAAAGTTTTATCTCTCACTTAGTTATGCTCTCTAAGAGAGAGAGAGAGAGAGAGAGAGAGAGAGAGAGAGAGAGAGAGAGAGAGAGAGAGAGCTTTTATTATTAGTATAGAGATAGTACTGTATATATATATATATATATACAGTATATTCAATTGATTCAATATATACTATTGAATTGATACCCAAACATTTATTTATTTATTTTTATTTTTTTGTGTATACGAAAACTATACCATTATTTTTTGTTATGAAAACAAAAAATATTATTATTATTATAAATGTTATTTTTTTTAAAAAGAATTATTATAAACAATTAATATATTTAAAAAAAATTTTTTGACATTATCTAAATAATATTTATTTATTTTTTTTTAAAGAAATAACATATTTATTATAATTATTCAGATTATCAATAATTATTTATATCAATATATATTTATATATATATATATTGTATATCAAGTTTAGCAATACTACCTTTTTTTAAAATTTTTTTTATATATATACTAACTAAATTATAAATTAAGTAGATTTTTTTATTTTTTTTTTGGGGGTGGGGTGGGTGGGTGCGTTTTTGATTATACTATTAAATTACCAATACAACAACAACAATAATAATGTAAATAAAAAGTGTTAAGTCTCCATGATGATAAATTAAGTCATAAATTTAATAGTAGAAACATTTAGCCAATAGGGATTAGGCCAATAACACACCCTAACTAACCTTGATCAATCAATTAATTTGTAAACTTTATATGTTTATTAGTTTGTGTGTTTGTTTGTGAGTGTGTATGTATGTATGTGTGTGTGTATGTGTGTATGTGTGTATGTGTGTATGTGTGTATGTGTGTATGTGTGTATGTGTGTATGTGTGTGTGTGTGTGTGTGTGTGTGTGTGTGTGTTTGTGAGTGTGTATGTATATGTGTATGTGTATGTGTATGTGTATGTGTATTTGTATGTGTGAGTGTTTGTGTGTGTGTTTGTGAGTGTGTGTATGTGTGTATGTGTGTATGTGTGTATGTGTGTATGTGTGTATGTGTGTATGTGTGTATGTGTGTGTGTGTGTGTGTGTGTGTGTGTTTGTGAGTGTGTATGTATATGTGTATGTGTATGTGTATGTGTATGTGTATGTGTATGTGTATGTGTATGTGTATGTGTATTTGTATGTGTGAGTGTTTGTGTGTGTGTTTGTGAGTGTGTGTATGTGTGTATGTGTGTATGTGTGTATGTGTGTATGTGTGTATGTGTGTATGTGTGTATGTGTGTATGTGTGTATGTGTGTATGTGTGTATGTGTGTATGTGTGTATGTGTGTATGTGTGTATGTGTGTATGTGTGTATGTGTGTATGTGTGTATGTGTGTATGTGTGTATGTGTGTGTGTGTGTGTGTGTGTGTGTGTTTGTGAGTGTGTATGTATATGTGTATGTGTATGTGTATGTGTATGTGTATGTGTATTTGTATGTGTGAGTGTTTGTGTGTGTGTTTGTGAGTGTGTGTATGTGTGTATGTGTGTATGTGTGTATGTGTGTATGTGTGTATGTGTGTATGTGTGTATGTGTGTATGTGTGTATGTGTGTATGTGTGTATGTGTGTATGTGTGTATGTGTGTATGTGTGTATGTGTGTATGTGTGTATGTGTGTATGTGTGTGTGTGTGTGTGTGTTTGTGAGTGTGTATGTATATGTGTATGTGTATGTGTATGTGTGAGTGTTTGTGTGTGTGTTTGTGAGTGTGTGTGTGTGTGTGTGTGTATGTTTGTTTGTGTGTGTTTATTAGTGTGTGTTTGTAAGTATGTGTTTATTTGATTTATTTTCAACAAACTTTAACTGGTTTACAACTATTGACTTCATTAGTATATACAGTATATATAGTATATATTGTATATTGAATAGAAAAATTAAGTTAAAATATTTATTAGGTTTCAAATGTTGCATATGTTTAATGAAAATAATTTATATAGAAAAAATTTTAATCAAATAATAATATTTTATAATGTATTAATATTTAAATATTATTAGTTATACTAAATTTATTAATATATCAATATATATATATATATACAGTATTAATATACATTTGTTTTTATCGATTATTTATTATATAATATATTTATATAAATGTCAACTTGTATTACATTTAAGTCAATCAATATTGAATAGTTAACATTTCTTATTATTAATATTGTTGTTAACTATATATATACAGTATATATATACTATATTCTAGATATATATTATATATAGAATATTCTTAAAAATACTATTTTATTATATACTGTAAATATTAAAATAAAAAAAATATTATTACTCAATAACAACATAGATTTTAAAAACTTTACATTAATACATCTATATATATATATATTATTTATTTAGCTACTAGTTTGATGATTAAAAAAAACATACATACATCCAAAATAGGTAAATTTGTTTAACATGGTTTTTATATACATGTTTTTATATACATGTTTTGATATAAAACTAGATTTGTTTTTTTATTTATTTTTGTTACAAAACTATACAATAACAAACATATATATATATATATATATATATATATATATATAGAGAGAGAGAGAGAGAGAGAGAGAGAGAGAGAGAGAGAGAAAGAGAGAGAGAGAGAAACCTATCAAAATAATTTTCAAAATAAACTATATATAAAAAAAAAATTCAAAAAATTTGTGATGTTTTTCTAATATGACAAATATTTTTTTTTCATTATAAATATGTTTTCATATATTGTATGTATATGTTTTGATACATATTTTATTTGTAATAAAAAAATAAAATATATGAAATTTCAATTTATAGATTTTGTGGGCGATTTTTTTTTAGAAAATCAAATTTACATATTTAGTTATAATAACAAAAAAAAGTTTAATATAATAACATTTTATCAAAATTTTAATGCATTTAAACTAAACTTAGAAAAAATACATGATTTGAAATATTTTTTTTTATATCAACATTAATACAATTTTTTGTTATATTTTGTTATCATTTTGATGTTTAATAAATAAATAATTTAATTAATTATGTTTTTCTGTTCACAAATAAAAATATTTTATATAATAATTTTTGTTAACAATTTTTTTTTAATCATAATGTACTATATATAAAAAATAAATGTCATCAATTATTATTATTATTATTAATATCTAGTGTATATTTAGAGATAGTATATTATATCGATAATATCATTGTCAAAAAAAAATAATTTTAGTATAAAAAAATTATTGGTTTTTTTATATCAGTAAAAAAAATTAAATAAAAAATTGTTTGAAAATTGGATTAAATTTTTTTATGGGTTTTTTTACTAACAAAAATATATATATACAGTATATATATATATATATAAATATAACTTTTTATTATCAAAACGTGTTTATATATAAAATATATTTTAAAAATCGTTTATCTAATTATGAATATATCAATATTTGATAGACAGTTATTACAACATAAAAAAACTACTATTTATTATTATTAATATTATTACATAACTTACTTTATTTAATAGTTATTTATTTTATTTCAATAATGTATTAATTATTTTTACAAAAAAAAACAACATTTAATAACTACAAAATCAATTGAGAAAGTATTTAGAAAATTGTTTTTTGTTTGTTTTCTAATGTTTTTTATAAATTTAATTTTTAATTTAATTTACATAAACAAACAATTAGTTAGAAATATATATTAGTTTATATATATAGCATAATATACTCAATATTTATATTTATTTTTTTAAATTTAGTCATTATTATTATTTTTTAAATTTAATATAATAAAATTGTACTAAAGTATAAAATATTAATTAATATTTAACAACAACAAAAAATAACTTTAAATATTTATTAGATAATTTTTTATCGTATTTGTATAATAAAAACTAAAAAAATAAATGCTTACTATTGACGGAAATAATAATAATAATGATATTTATAAAAATTAATTAGCTAAACAAATAAAATTAATATAGTAATAATAATAATAATAATAAATATCAATATAAACAAAATTAATGAGAAATTTTGCATATTATGCATAATATTATTTTTATTTATTTTTCTAAATATTTTACATTAAGTAAAAATTTATTTTTTTTTACTTTAAAAAATAGTCAATACATTTTAATAATAATTTTTGTTTAACACTTAAATCCATAATATTTTTTAAAGTATTTTTTTTGTGTGAATAATATGCAATATTTTGTATAACTAAAGGCATCAACAAAAAAAAAAAGTAATACAAGTCCTATATCTATATATTTATAATAATGTCAATAATAAATATCAATATATATATTTCCTTATAATGTTTAGATTTATATAAATATATATGTTATATCATTGATATATATATATATATAATTTTGTTACATTGATATAATGGATAATTTTGTTGTTGTTTTTGTTGTTGAAAAAATGTTGATTTATATTTTTCAAGTAAAAACTATTTATTTTATTTATTTTTTTTTGTTTGTTATTTATTTTATAGTAAAAAAATATATAGAGATTTTATATTTAAATTTTATATATATATATATATAAAATCTAAAATATATTCCATAATTTTAGTTTTATGTTGAATATATATATATAATATATATATATATATATATTTATATCCAGTATATAATATCTATATTATTTTGAATAGTTTATTATAAATGTATATTAAATCCATTCAATAACTATATAAAAAACAACATAAATTTATTTTTTTTATTTTTTTACTTACATAAACATATATCAATATATATATATATATATAATATTTTTTGAGGATTTTAATATATTTTTAGTAAAATTAAAATTTAATTTATATATAAATATAAAAAAAATTTTGCTACTCATTTCCTGTTTGTAAAAAAAATTATTTAAATTGAAAATAAATTTTTTTTATTATTAAAAATAATAACTATTAAGAAAATAGTTTAGTCAGTGAAAATTATTATTATTATTTTCATTATTTTTGGTTACAAAATTTTATTATACAGTATATATATATATATATATATATATATGAAATTGGTTTATAAAGTGATATAATTATTATTACTATCTTTTTGTGTTTTTATTAAAACATTGATTTTTGTTGTTGTATTTATCTAAACACATCATCTATATGTGTCTATTAATCATAGGATACACACACACACTAAATAAAAAAATATTTATCAACAAAAAAAATTATTATTATTATTATTATTAAATTAAAACCTATTAATCACATTGTTTGGGTGACACTTATTATTATTATTATATATATATTTATAATCATATAATAAGACAACAACAAAAAAAATCTATAATCTATGATATATTACACATATAAACTAGTTTTCAATACTTTTTTTTTATTTATAATATCATACATACTGTACATACAGTATATCACTAAATACAGTGTATATATTATAATAAAAATAATATTAGTTTTTTTTGTTGTTGTTTGTTTGATGTCAAACATGATTAACATTGATAATAAAGTATGAATATATTTATTATATTATATATATATATTTATTCAATATGTATGTATGTATGTGATCATGGTTATTGATAGGTGGGTGCCCTGCATATACTCATACACACACACTTGGTATGATTAATGGCATTGGCATCCTATTAGGCTTAACTCGTGTCGACATTAATTATATACCAGTCTATAGTACTGTCTATAGACTCTGTTATTTGTCATTTGATTTTTTTTCGTGGATAGTATGTTATTAGATGTGAGAAAAAAATAGTGATTAAACACTACTAAACTTAACTTTTTTTTCTAATAATTATTATATGTGTGTCTATGTGTTTGTTTGTGTCTATGTATGTATGTGTGTGTGTGTGTGTGTGTGTGTGTGTGTATGTGTGTGTATGTGTGTGTGTTATTATTAGTGTTGGCAGAAAAAAGAGAAATTTATAAAATAATAGGGAAATTTCTAGAAAGTTTCTAAAAGAAATTTCTATCTATGGGATCCCCATGTTAATTTTGTTTTCTCAATATTTGTTAACTTGCTTTTACTGTACATTGTTTTTACAAGTAATAATTAATTATAAGTATCAGTATTTTAATTATTAATTAAAGTAAAAAATTTATTTATTTAATTATATTAAACTATGATATAATAAAATGATGAATAAATTTTACAAAACTGATTATTATTAAATAATTATATTTATTTTATATATTGTTATCCCATTTTGTATAATTATGTACTATATAGTTTAATATATGTATATTATTATGTCTCATTGATTAACAATATCTATAGATATGGGGATCCCATTGTATAATAATAGTTAAATTTCTATAGAAATTTATTCCTGAGAAAGTTTCTAGAAACTTTCTCAGGGAAATTTGTTAGAAACTTTCTATTTGCCCATCTCTAGTTATTATCATCATCAGCATCAGTAACCATCACTAGGGATAACCTATTAATGTATTAAATTTTTTGTTTTAATTATTACCCATATTATTATTATTATTAACTATTTGTTTTTTTTGTGGAAATAAATACAATATATATATAGTTTGTATGACTTAATGGTGTTTAAAGATATATTGATTGAAATATTTTTTTTTGTGTTTTTAGTTTAGTTTCTTATTGTTGTTGATGTATTGATTAGTAGTTATTTTGTTGCTATTATAGTATTATTGTATTTTTTGTTTGTTTGTTTGTTTGATTAACTTTACACTACTTTAATATATATATATATATATATATATATAACAGTATTATATATATATATACAAACTTTTATTAAAAGCCAATGTCAATGTCAATTAAAAATCCCAGTAAATTAACTTCATTTAAGTGACACTATTGGACTAATACTATCAACAAAAAAAAAACAAAAAACTAACTTATCTTTTAGTATTGCTTTTTGTTGTCTTAACAATCAATAGATAATAATGTTTAGAGAGAGAGAGAGAGAGAGAGAGAGAGAGAGAGAGGAAAAAGCGTATTGTCATTAAAACATGTTATTAACATCTAATGTAACAGAAAATTGTATCAATTTTTTTTTTTATCACTTTATCTCTCTCTCTCTCTCTCTCTCTCTCTCTATCTATCTATCTATCTATCTATCTATTTATCTATCTATCTATTTATCTATCTATTTATTTATCTCTCTCTCTCTCTCTCTCTCTCTCTCTCTAAATACTAGTTTTCATTTTATTTGCAATTTTCAATACAATTAATAGTAGACTAAGATTACAATATACCCCGCGATATATGTGTACTGTATTTAAAAAAACAGTTTTATATTTAAATTAGTAATTTAATTTATAATTTAAAATTTTAATTATTTTAGATTTAAATAATTATAAACAAGTACAAATAAGTATTAAATTACGGTTTGGTTTATTTAAAATAAAAAACAATTTTCAACTCTAGATAACTATTATTTTATATTATTACTACTACTTAATTTATTTAAAAACTAAATAAACTAGAAAATATTGATTTAAAAATTAAAATTATAAAATTACTTTTTAGTCTATAAAAAAAAATATTATTTTCAAAAAAAATTATTTGATACTATGTAATGTTTTAAATATTTAAATCACATACAGTTTTAATCAATTTATTTTAAAATGTTGAATATATTTAAAATAATAGCAAAATAAATAAAAGAAAACTAAAAAAATTTCATCAATTTGATTATTTAAAAATTTTTAAAAGTTTAATAAATAAATAAAAACACATATATATAATGTATATATATTTATATATTTTTTTGTTTTATTAAATTTATAAACAAACAAATTGATTAAAATTTTTTAGTATTATTTCATATATTGTTTACTATTATTTTAAATATTCAACATTTATATAATCATAAAATTTTTAGCAAGGTCAAATTTAATCTATATAACTATTTATTTTGTTATTATTATTATTGTTGTAGTAGTAGTAGTATTAGTATTAGTAGTTTAAAACTTTTAGATAAAATAAAACTAAATTTTAATATTTTCGTTTTAAAATTATTATATATTTTATTTAGTTTTATTTGTTTAGATTACAACTAACAAAAAAAACATGATTACAATTACATGTATTATTTATAAGTATTATTTATTGTATATATATACTGTATATTTGCTATAGTAATAATAATTTTTGTTTTGTAGATAAATGTATACTAATATTATAAAATCATTTATATATATATATATATATATATATATATATCTTATATTGCATTTAAAATTTTAATTTCAAAATTTCAATTTCAAAAATAAATATACAGTATATTAGGTATTTTAGTAGTAGTAGTAGTAGTAGTAGTAGAAATAGCAATAATATTTAAGTTTTTATAAATTAGTATACAAAAAAATTTTAAAAAATAAAAATTTAATCTCATAAGTATAGTATAGTATTTAGATTAAATCTAGAAAAATTAAATATGAAAATTAATTTAATTTAATATTTTAGTTTAGATAAAAAACAAGATTTTACTACTATTAGTATTTTTGAAATAATAATAATTTTCTGTTAAAACATTATATTAAAATATTAAAACATTTGTTAATAATTTATGCAACAAAATAAACTTAATGAAATGCATTTTTAAATTGTATATATTATATATAAATTAATACTACAGGTATATTATATATATATATATATAAGCTAATATAATATATTATTTACAACAATATTAGCATAGCATACATGTTGTACACTATGTTTAAACGATAATTATTTTTTTTAATTTTATTATTTATTATTATCTAAATTATCAAATCAATATAACTAGAAATAATAATAATATTAGATTGATTATAAATTATATATCGGATACTTATATATAATATAAATTTTATAATATATATATATATATATATAATTTATATAATTTATATACTTATAAACTTTGAAAATTTATAATAAAAATAATCAACATTAGTGTATGTTATAGATTATAACAATATATACCAGTATATATATATATATTATTTTATTATATATTTATTAAATATTTATAAATGTATTTTATTTTTTAATTATATAAACATATAAACTTAACTTATAATAATATAGTCAATTAATTTATTTATGGGGGATATTTATTTTATTGGTTGTATATTAATTTAATAGCTGATTAAACATTAGATATTGTAATATTAATAGTTATGCTATTTTTAAAAACTAAAACAAAATTATAATATTTATATATCAATAATAAGCAAATAGTTTTTAAATACTATGCCATCTATAGGCGATAACATTAACATTAGTTTATAAACTGTTTTAAATTTTTATTATAAAAAAAATAATTGTTAATAACTTATTGTTTATTACTATTAATTATAATTAATAAATTTATTAAATTTCAATTTATTTGATTAAAATTTTAAAAAAAAATAATTTTCTAGAATAGATATTAATATTTATATAAAAAAATCAAACCAAGATCATTTTTATCGAAAATTTTATTTTCAATTTTTTTGTTTACTAATTAATTTATAATTAAATTGCAATAAATATTAATTTATAATTAAATTGCAATAAATATTAATTTATTTTATATCAATAATTATTAAATATTATAAATAAATTCATTATTTAATTATAATTTAGTTTAAGTTAAAATTTTCAACATATACATAGATAAACACAAATTTTAGTTAAAAAAATACGTTATTTATTTAAAATATTATTTTAATAAAAAATAAATAAATAAAATGACAGTTTGCTAAACAAAAAAAAAAGTTGAATCAAAACTTGTTTTTATATATTAAAAAAGTTTATTATTTATAAAACATATGAATGAAATAAAAATGATTATTAGTATTGTATTGATATATAAGTTATATATAATATACTGTATATCTATAAATAATTTTAATAAGTTTTAAACAAAAGTGTATTAATTAAATATATTGACATTATTAAATATAAACATGGTCAATTTGGTCAATCAATGTAACTAGAATAATTTTATTATTAAAAAATAATTTATTATAAATTAAATAACTTATAATATCATATATATAATTAAGATACTGTATATAATATTATAATTTATAATATAAATATTTTTTACTAACTTTTACTTAAACTTTATTTATTTATAATTTTCTAAATATATTTATAATATACTTATTAAATATTTATAATATACTGTATATACAGGTATCATATATAGTATCTTATATTTAGATAAATTAAAATTATTAATTTAGTGTTTTAATATATAAACATATAATTTATCATTTTAAATGATAATAATTATATAAATCAATTAAATCAATGTTTAAACATTGATGAATAAAATTAAACATAAAATTAAACATAAAATTAAACATAAAATTAAACATAAAATTAAACATAAAATTAAACATAAAATTAAACATAAAATTAAACATAAAATTAAACATAAAATTAAACATAAAATTAATTTTGTTAATTTGATTATATATTTATATTTATTTTTATTTATTATCAATTTACTAAATTAATTATTAATAATAATAATTTTTTATTATTATTATATTATACTTAAATAGGTTGGTCTAAGCGAACTGGCCAAATCGGTAAACTGGCCAACCGAGGACAGTTCGCTAGTCAAGATAAACTTTTGGATGTATTCGGTAATTACAAAACTGATACCGTGTATAGCCCTGACCTACCTGTCCCTGGCATTGGTACGGGTACTCTATAGGGCCAATCAACGCAAACAGCGTCTCAAACATCATCATCATCACAATCATCAGGGTATAGGAGGTGGTGTCGGTATCAACTATAACAGTGTATCTACCGGTACCACCACCACCAACACCACCGGCGGTAGTAACAATGTCGTACATCCGGCACTGGTAGTCAGCAATAGCCAACATTGCGATCGTACCACTCGTATGCTGCTGGCCATACTGCTGATGTTTTTGATAACCGAATTCCCATCGGGACTGGTAGCCCTGTTGGCCGGCATACTGGGCGACAAGTTTCAGTACGCTGTCTATCATAAAGTAGGCGAACTAATGGATCTGTTAGCCCTGATTAACAGTGCCATCAATTTTATACTGTACTGTACAATGAGCCGCCAGTTTCGGGTAACGTTTGCCAAATTGTTTTGTACGTCGACGACGACCACTATGACCACAAATGACCAGACAATGGCCGGCGGCGGCGGCGGTGCCTATAATGCCAACAATCAGTCGACAATGATCGCCGGCGCCGTCACCAATAACAACATTAGTACAACAGCAGCTACCGGTGCTTGTCATCAAGCGAAACATCAGCAGCAGCAGCACCGACACCAACACAAGCAACAACAACGGCGCGATAGTGTCGACCCGTATACCTGTAATACTACATGTGTTTGAAGGACGACATCCCCGACCCGAGCTCAAGGGACAGGGGCTGTGGGAGGGGTGGTTTGGTGTGTGTTTGGAATGGGTTGATGCGGGAGTTGTGTCTGTGTGTGTGTGTAGACACTGTATCTAACATACATACATACACACACACCCACCCAACGAATCCATTGTAAGGCCTCCTTCTCAGTGGTTTCTGAGAGAGAGAGAGAGAGAGACGGGCACTCCTGGGTATCCCCCCCCCCCAAAAAACACCTATTAAAATATAGTAGTGTATCAATTTTTAATACATACTATTTTGATGACCCCCCCCCCATCCCCAACCCTTTTAGCAATCATAAATACTATATAATTGTATATAATAAATATATATATATATATATATATATAATAAGAGTACCAGGCTTATGTGTGTACAAATTGTTTTTAATCACACCCCCACCCCTCAATACCCTTACCCAGGACATATAACATTACACACACACATTATTGTTATTATTATTATTATTAATAAATACCTGTAATAGAGTAATGTATATTATTATACTGTAATTTGTGTGTGTGTGTGTAGTAAAAATCATCAATGTAAATTTTGATGTAAACTATTATTATTTTTTTAAAAAAAATCTAATTGTTATGTGTGGGGTTGGATTGGGGGGGGGGTTGTGGGGGTGTTTAGACTAGTAGTTGCTAAACGTTTATTATTGATTAGTATCTGTATATTAGTATTTTGATTCAAAAAAAAAATTAATTATTTTAGAAATAATAATAATTTATTAACTGTATAATTAAACATAACCAAACAAATAATAATAATTTGTTACAGGGTACAATACATTTTATTAAATAAAATACAAATAATATTAATTTGTTGCCAATTTTTTTTTTTAAATAAATAATTAGTATATTAAAATAAAAATAATACATAAATTATTTTTGTGTTTAATTAATAATTAAATATATGATATATTTATTTTAATAATACATGTATAATAAAATCAATATAAAATTTGAAATTGTTAAAAAAAATTTAAAAAAAAATTTCAATAGTAATTTTCAAATAATTAATACAGTATTATTATTATTAATTAATTTTAATTATTATTATTATTAAATATTTATTTGGTAAATGATTATGTTAAAATTTACTTTAAATTTCAATTGATAATAGATGGCGTAATAGTATAATTTTTTTTTAAATTATCAAAAAAAACTTGCTAGTTAAATTATTTAAAAAACAAACAAACAATATGTATGTGTTGTAGTAAGTTTGCAGTAAACTTTTTGCGTAAACTTTCAACATTCCTAAAAATATTATATATTTATATTAGATATACAATGCCATAATAGTTATGTATATATATATATATATACAGTATAAATGCTTTATATGTAATAAATAAAAATAAAATTTAAAAACTTTTTTTATTATTTATAAAGTAATAATATATATATATATATATATATATATATATATATATATATATATATATATATATATATATATATAGTAATTGTATAAATTTATTTAATTATTTGTAAAATATTTTTGTTAATTAAACTCTTCAAACAATATGTTAGCAAAAATATGATAATAATTAATTTAAATTTAAGTACAAATTGAATACAAATTAAATACACATAATATATATATATATATATATTTATATTTTTAAATTATTAAATTCAAATTAAATTTAACTAAGCAAATAGTATATAATAATAATAATAATTGTTAATAATAGTTAATAATAGTTATTGTTAATAATAGTTATTGTTAATAATAATAGTTATCTTGGTAACAATTTTAAAGTGTGTGTGTATTTTTTGTTATTTTATATAAATGTAATATATTTATGTAAAATATTTATACATTTAATATATTAAAAAAAAGTTTGTTTTTATTTAAAAAAAATTTACATAATAATTATTACCCTATTTAATAATAATTTATTTATCTAGTAATTTATAATAACAAAAATTATAATTGTTAATTTTTAATCGTTATATATAGATGATATATTTAAAAAAAAACATAATTTTTAGATATAAATGTAAATATAAAAAGATATTTTAAGTAAATTAAAACAAAAAACAATTTTCTGTATCAAATATTTTGTGTTTGTATTGTATAAAAGTTATATTTAGTTTTTTTTCAAAAAAAATATTTTCGTTATCATTAATCTATGAAAATATTTTTTAAAAAAAATATATTTAATCTTTAAATGATATTTTGTTAAAATATAAAGTACATAATATACTTAAATAAAAATAATAATGTTATTGAAGTTTATATAAAATTTTATTAATAGTTATTGATATTTAATATTAAACTTTCAATTGTTGTTCAAATATTTATAATAAAATGTAATATATATTAATATATAATATTTTATAATATATTTATACTTTATAAATTATAGTTGATTACGTCAAATATTTATTATAATATACAGTATATATTAATATATATAAATATAAAATTATTTATTTTAAAATTTATGTATGTTTTATAAAATTATGATTATTATTATTATATATATATGAAAATATAGTAATTAATGTTTTTGTTTTTTTAATAAAAATTATTGTGTGATTTAATTATTGAAAAATATTTCTAAATAAAAATATTCATCAATTTGATGATAAAATTTCATAATTAATGAGTTATTAAGTTATTAATGATTTTTTTCTATAAATATATATAATGTATTTATGTTTTGATTATAAGTGTTATTAATTGACACAAAATATTATTATTTATAATAATAATTATTTTTTTAAATATAATTATGTATAAAATAAAATTTTTGTTTGTTATTGACTTTATTATTAAATGATTTTCTTGTTTTTTTTTGATGAAAAAAATAATGTAATAATAATTATAATAATAATAATAATACTAACAAAACAAACAATTAAAGTGTTGTATCATTTTTTTTACTCTACTATTACAACAACAAAAAACAATATACTCTCTTATAATATGATATTAAAAATAATAATGAAAAATAAAAATCTAAATAATAAACACAAATCCTGTTATTATTTAATAATAAATATATACAAAAAAAAATGTCTATTAATGTACTGTATTTTATTATTATTATTATTATTATTATTATAATTTATCATAAAAAATACATAAATGATTATACAATTGCATACAACAATAGTAACACAAAGAAAAAACACATTGCATTGCATAACACGTATGATATTTAAGTTTTTTTATTA